>NC_134587.1:31660000-31960000 GCF_037038515.1 Microtus pennsylvanicus | reverse complement strand
GCGGGTGAGCCAGGCATGCGCACACAGGGGGTACATGCACCTGCTTTAGAACCTGGAAGTGCAGCCTTACAGGTGGTTAAAAGAATTACAACTACTGGTTGTGATAGGGACCTCTACTCTTTAACTGAATTCTCCTGTGCCTCACACAGTGACATTTGTAATTGTAACTGTCATCAAAATGGGTGAAAAGAATCTCTAAGCATTTCACCAGTAGCTACTTCTGGCAAAAACCTTTTAGATGGTCAACAACTCAGCTTCTCCATGCTTGATGGTAGCAGTATTGTCTTCAACAATAGGGTGTTACCATCGGATTGTGAAAAGCAACCAATAAAAACCTTGGCAATAGCCTGCGATATTTAGAATCAAAAAGATGTAGCTGTCACTCATTCCTAGCTCTTGAGGTTTGGCTTGGGAGTATAAAATGTCTAGTAATGTTGTTGGCTGCCCCAGTATATGGTGACTCCATTTAGATTCCTTTTATGTATGCATGTATTTTAGAAAGCTTCTACAATTGTATTTTTCAATGTAGTTTTCAGAAGGCCCTCCCCCAACCAAAAAGCCATCTGTAATTGATACCCACTAATAAAGGGAAAGTCAGTTTTCTCTACAAGAGCATCACTTGGTGTATTAACTACACTTGAGGGTAAGCCCCATCCTCAGGAATAGTTAGCAAATGCAAAATGAACTTCATGTTCTTTTGGGGTAATTTATTTTGTTTTGGCTTTTTTGTATTATTGGTTTATTTATCTGTTTAGATTTTATTTTATTGTTTTGTGTATATGCCCTTTTTGAGATAGGGAGAAATATGTCCTTGTTTTTCTTAGTTTTCAAGATTAATATCACATGATTGGCTTTGCATTTCCCACACAGATTAAAACCCTAAAACATCAAATGATAATTTTTAATATATTTTATTTTAAAATTATTTAACTTTTTTGTGCTGTAAAGTTTTATTTCTGAAAGAAGTTGTAAATAAAACATAGTGATGAATATGGCTTTTAGTATTTAATATAAATAAATATTTGCTATTATTAATTCCAGAAATAAGTATCTTATTTATTTATAAAAAGTTGCACAGTTAAAACTATGACAATATTAACTTTCATAGAATTTTAATTGAATCTATGTTTCCATTCATATTTATTTTATATGATGATCAACAATTTTAGTGGGTCTTGATTCTATTTATTTAAGTAACAATGGACAATACTGTGTATAAAAATGATTCTTTTCATACTGTTAAATGATAGCAAATTTTAAATATTACTTTGGAAAAAACTCTATTGTTCACAGATCAAAGATACTTCATACTACCTAGAAAAGTAAGTATAGTGTTGCGATAGCGGGATTCTGCAGGTGACGGGACTGCATGATATTTAAACAACTGTTTCCATTAATAATGCATAAGTTTATTAGCATTAAATTACTCCATAAGACTTACAGGAAATATTCTATCATTTAAAAATTATTTCATTTCTCACAGACTTATATGGAGATTTTTAAAGCCCTTAGGATTTATCAAAGTGCAGCATTTTTAAAATGGAAAATAGCATTCAGTAATAACCCTTTCCCTAAAATGGTGGCGATTGTGAAGGACCTAATATGATTTGGCAAGAAGTGCTTTGTGTACTTCAATCAAGAACTGATTTAATCTCATTACAAAAACTATAATGGTTTTATTGAACTCCTATCTAGTGTCTACTGGTCTAGTCATGTGGGCAGAAAATTACTTCCTTTTTGTTCTTTTTAACTTAAGATGTTTTTGAAAAGGAAATTAAAGTTATCAAGATAATGTAGCTGATGCTAAGAAGACTTTGAAGTTGGAAGCAGTAGAGCTGGAGTAAAGTCACCCTGGCTTGCATGGGGTGTTCAGATACCTCGTGTTTATTACAGTGTGGTCACCCTCCTTCCAGAGGGAGGGAAATAGGATTTGTTTCATATTTTCTTTGAAATTACCATCACGCTACCCTTCTTCCCAAAATAATTCCTAAATCACTAGCATCTCCCACAAGTTCAACAGACCTCTCTGAGAAGTGGCACTCTAAAACTCTGGAAAAGAGGCTATGCTTCTGTTCCTTTGTAGTCTAAACTGTTAGAAAGACATTTACTGATATGTATCATGATGCTCATGGGGTTAACATGGCTTGGGGGTATAGGGCAAAGTACACTAGTACTACAGTGGAGGGAGGAGTCTCCTTGGGAGAGCTCTCTAGTTGCTCTTAGTAAGATGGGCAGGAAAATTTCCAGAATAGAGGAGGTCTCAGTGAGCTTGGCTGAGTCTGCCCTCAAGGCTCCAGTTCCCAGGATTGACCTAGTGATACTTCTAGTGTTAATTATCACACCAACATGGTCATTGGTAGATAAAAAAAACTGTTTCCTAAGTGGAAAGACATTGTGTTTTTCTTGACATAGTAACGTGTCTTAGTTTTGTTTAGAATATGTAGCCCTCATAACTGAAATTAAGATTTTGTCACAAAATTGAATCCATGTCTCAGGTTCTACTTTTTTAGGAATTCAACAATTTATTGAGTCTATATTCTTTTTATTCATGCTTGGATTTATGATGTGGGCAGGTCATTGGTTAATTAATAAAGAAACTGCTTGGCATCATAGGTTAGAACATATGTGGGCGGAGTAAACAGAACAGAATGGTGGGAGGAAGAGGAAGTGAGATAAGATGCCATGGCTTCCCTCTCCAGAGCAGACGCGATGAAGCAAGCCACCAGGTCAGACATGCTGAATCTTTCCCGGTAAGAATGGTGCTACACAGATTATTAGAGATGGGTTAAAGCAAGATATGAGAGTTAGCCAGAATAGGCTATATATATAATGGGCCAGGCAGTATTTATATGAATACAGTTTGTGTGTTGTTATTTCTGGTAAAGCTAGCCGGTGGCTGGGAGCCGGGGGGCAGGAACGCAGCCCTCAGCTCCTTCAACAGATTTACTGATTCCAAACGAGAATTGTACTTGGCAATTCTGTTGTTTCACACCTGTGTTTTATTATTCACTCACTAAAACACAATTACGTGTGTATGTGTGTGTGTAAGTGAGCATATACATGTAAGAATAGACATACATAATATTTTTATCTATGTACACATATCTATATAGTCACACAGCCACTCATACCAATAGATTCCCAAGAACTGTACAGAAACTATAATGTTTTGTGTGTTTTATCTATCCTCCTGAATATGGTGTTCTGGAAGAATACTAACACATAAGCAATAATGAGTAAATTTGTGTTTTCAAACCTTGTTTTCTCCTAACGACTTGTGAAAGTTTAATATGCAATAATATTTAACTGTCCCATGTTCTAATAAACCAGACTCCATCCTTCTTTTCATCAAGAAGATAAAAAGTGGACTTGGGAAGCAAATTCAGAAATGGTAGACTTTTCATCAAAGCATCTTACACACAGGACCTATTTCAACAAACCCCATCAGTCTGCATCTGCTCAGTTACACATTTTCAATCTGAGAAAACACAAATAAATCCAAATACTATAAAGGGGTAGCAGAAGATGACTTAGGTAGCAGTCCTCAGTCATCCTAGGACCCTCCCCCACTTTTGCAATCAACTCTTTCTGAATGGAGATTAGACCTGGAAACTCTTATTTTGCCAAAAAACAATGTTTTAAAGTGCTGAAATGTTTCTCATAAGGCTAAATATGTGATATACCTAGAATCATATTGCTGATTTCAAAGGCACGAGAACTTGGGATAACATGAAATCTGGTACTCAGATGTTTAAGCAGCTTTGTTTATCGTTTTCAAAACTGGCCTCAGTATCCAGGGCATCACTCAGGAAAATTCTTCCTTTAAAGTCACAAAGACTGAGATTGGATCCTCACCACTGATGTCACACCCAGACTTGGTGACATGTACCTGCAATAGCAGTCTCATCAAACAGTAAGCTCTGGGAACAATGAGAGGTGGCGTCTCAAAAAGTAAATGGAGAAACGATAGAGATAGATCCTCGATATTGATGCCTGGCCTCCACATGAATGTGCTCTCGTGTGTACGTTCAACCAAATGTCTCTGTTTACACACATAGATGTGTGTAATGGATCCTGGAGAATGTAAGTCTGTGAAGTTAGATTTATTTAACTGACTTCCTTTCTACAGGTTCCAATCAGCCAGCGGCTGCATCCTTTGACAGAAAATCTGCCCTTTCCAAAGCAGGTAGTGCCTCTAGACTCTGGCCTCTTGTTCTGAGTCTCTGCTCTTGCCACTTCCAGGAATGAATATAACCTACATTATTTTCAGCTGTCCACTGTGGTTTCCCTACACTCTAAACATACCTTTGCAATTAGACTTGGAGAATTATTCCACTGATAATGTCCTCTCCTATTCAGAGTTAATAGTTTCTTAAACTCATTTCCCTTTCTTTTCTTATGCATAATTTTTATGCATTTAGAACCTTTCTTTCTACTAAGAGACTCATTTTCTTTCTTTGTTTTACCCAGATTACCTTGATGGTCTTTCTAATGTTAATTTAGCTTCTCTAATTTTCTTTCAGGACTCAAAACTGAGCACTTCAAAGTGTACCACTTGAAAAGAAGTTTGTTAAACATTTTGAAGAGTCACTATTTTTGTCTAGGGTCACTTTGTAAGGGTTTAGTTTTTATGAACCATAAAATATGTAGATAATAGGAGCAAACAAGACTGAAATCCAAATTAAACAATGATCCACTTGTCAGAGCTTGGATTCAGGTATAAAAACAGCCCTGTTACATAAAACAAGAACTTGCACATTTTACTCCTTCTCCTTTTGCTGAGAGATGGCTACTCCCCGAGGGTAGCAAAGAAGAGATCTCATATATATATATATATATATATATATATATATATATATATATATATATATATATTCCTGTGTATATCCATATATACAAATTACATAGTTAATAGATATCTCCCTTCCATTTCCTCCCTCCAAACCCTCCCATATAACCTCCCTTCTTTCCTCCAGATTCATGCCCCCTTTCTTTCACTAATTGTTAGTGAATTAAAATGTGTGTATGAATATACATATGTCTTACTCATACAACCTGTTCAGTCTGCACAACTTTGCTTGTTTTCAGTGGGCAAGCAAGTGGTATACTCTTCCAAGGAGAGGACCACCTCTTCTGCTCACAGATTTCCTAAGCTGTCTATAGTTCTTTGTGTAGGATTGAGACTTTGTGAGCTTTGGCATAATCTCTACTAGAAATATATAAGCAATTGTCCTTATAGGCACAGATAAGTAGTCTTCATCCATCCTCAAGAGAACTTTATGTAACAAACGGAAACCACTACAGAAAACCTCAACCCATAGAAATGCATAGCTATGGAATGCACTCTTGGTGGGTACAAATAGAAAAAGCTCCCACACCTAAGGTTCAGGGATCATTGCAAAAGATGGGGTTGAACGACTTTAAGAGCCAGAAGATCAGGGAGTTCGCTGTGAGATTGTATCTTCTAAAACCATCAAAACCTACAGACATAGTCTCACCAACATGACTGCCCAGGTGTGAGTTAAAAAGAATGACACTAATGGAGATGCCATATATATATCACAGTGTGCACCCAAGGCTCTGGTTACATTGCCATATTATCATTTCTGTTTTGCCTGCCTTAAGGTACTAGAACAAGCTTTTCAATTTTTGAATCAGAGTACATGATATTTAGCATAAGAAGCTAAGAAAGACATTTTGTGTCCCGAGTGGTAGAACCTTTCTGCTTCTGTTTGGCTAGCAAGGACTCCTTTATTTGTTAACAGTTCTATTACTATCGTCTATCAGATTTCTGTAGCCTGTTGAATGGCAGCCAGTGCGGTTGGGCTTCAATGAAAACATGAAATTAAGCCATAAATGTGAGATATTTTTAAAACTGACTTGGCATCTCATAGTCAACAAACTCTGATGCACTTAGAGATTCTCTCAGCCAAATAATGCACCCTCATAATTTATCAGTCAGGCAAAATTTAAATGGAAATGACAAACACAAACACAGTATAAGCATGAACATGGAATGCCATCTTTTAAAAATGTTAAGAAATTTGGATCAGACTCATCTGTGAATTATTTAGAAACTGTTCATTCCTCATTCACACATTCATGCAATTCAGTCAGTCTTCATGTGGGCTTTTTTCTTACTCTCGGGGTATCTCATGACTTGATATTCTGGAGTCAGTTTGCTTCTTACCAGTCAACCCAGTTTCTTCTTCAGTAGACCTTCAATGAACTGCAGGAAACAGTAATAGCAGTTCTTAGAAAAGCAGACATCCTGGGATGCTCCAGCAATCATGTTTAAGAAAGGTTCTGCATGTGATGACTCTCTTCAGGCTAAGCAATACGCACTATGACCCTCCCCGGCAAGAGGTCTCTTTAAGATTAGGGAGTGGTGACTCAATGCGTGCATCCACATCATTCTCCCATACATTTTAATTAGCATTGTTTCAATCTGTCAAAATATACTAGGTTAATATACTTAATTTTTTGAGGTTCTGCCATGTGAGTCTCATTCCTATAAAAACTGTACCTTAAAATTATCTCTGTTATGTCTTGATAAGAATATGGGAAATATACTTTTTTGGTTTTGACATAATTAAAGTAACATTTCATTAAAACAAGTAAATATAGATGGGAAACAGTTTCACAAATAGAGAAGAAAATACTTTTTCACAAATGACAGTACAATAAACCTTCTTCAAAATATGGGCCTTTATCCTCCTAAGCTAAAGAAATATATTATCTCCATAAACAGCTAGATTTTAAAATAGAACTGTAGGGCAGATAGCAAATAATTTTCTTTACATAGAACTTTAAGATTCCATGGTATTAATTTATAATTATATGCAAAAATTGCCTCTATTTTTCCCTCCAACTAGACAATTTTAAACTGATCACTTACAATTGTTCTTGAGAGTTTAGTGACCAGAAAATTTACAAATACTGTGGCTGCCAGAGAAGCAGGAAGTGCACAAACAGATTGAAGGAAACACTGCAGGCAAAATTTGGTCATCATTAGTTACCACTGTGAATACTGCAGAAAATTGAAATGTTTGTCTTACTGAGAATTGAAAATGTTGCAAAGTTTCTTTGTAACATTCTATATATACTTACTTGTAATCATCTTATGACATAACATTGTTGTATTGTGTGATCAGATTTTACAATTTATTTGTACTCAATAGATCCAAGATATTTTAATTGTCAAAACTTCATCTATACTTTTTTAATACATAAAATCTCACATGATGCTAAAAGTTTTAGAACACATATTATTAAATGTTTTATCAATTCTCTTCTCACTGCTTTCTTCTTATATCAGTACAATTATCATATCGAGATTTAGTCTTCCTTTAATAAAATTTTTCATATTCTTGCTAAGTCATCACTAAATAATTAGCCAGTTACTGTTCTTGTAAAAGCATGACTGGAGTTGGAATTCTATGAATTAGATGAAGTTAGGATACATTTGTAAAGTACAGTAAATGGAAGTGTACTCTGTTCATGGGGTACTATTTTAGGTCTTAGGAAGAACTGATAAATAGAAAAGAGTAATGATCAGATGAAGAAGGCATCTATACCAATATGGTAAATACTGATAATATAGTAATAGTAACTGGCATGTTCAAAATGTGCCAATAGACATAGATACATGCTAAAAGCATGAACTAAATAATCATTTACATGAATTTCTTTCCATTTTTATAGATTTTAGTTTTTGCCTTGCAACAACTTTTTTTTCCTGAATGTATTCTTTTTTTTTGTATTTTGGAAAACATGGAACAGGGAATGAGAGCCACGAGATAAATCAGATGTCTTTGAAAGGTTATCTTTTTATAGTGTCTCCTACCCCTTCTTCTATATAATTCCTGGGCCTCGGAGAATAGATGTGATGTAGACAATTCCAGGGCTGAAAGATGTTAAGTGTTAGTGGAATACTTCAAGGAAATGGTGATTTGAACCACACCAGGCCAGATACACATACAGGTTCCCAGTGTACAAGAAATGCACAAGCTTAATCCAGACAAAAATGCCAATGCAGAGGTAGGGAATTGGGCATATTCTATCACTAACAAAGAATCTATCCCCTGATGATAGTTGCTGGTAGGGGGAAAATGAGTTTTCTCAAATGGAGTGACCCTGGGCATATCTACCATACTATAGCCCAGGGTGCATGCTCAGGAATTCATAGCCAACAAAAAAAATATGAGCTCATTTTCTTTCTGTCTTTTTTTAAAGACACACAGAGAGAACATGAAATTTGGTGAGTAGAGAGGTGGAGAGAATCTAGAAGTAGTTGGAGAAGGAAAACTAAAGCAATCAAAATATGTTCTATAAAACTCTCAAAGAATAAATGAAACATTAAGACGTCTCTGTTGATGCTTATATACTCTGCTGCTGCTTCTCGAGGATGAAGGAAATCATAGCTAATTACTCTTGGATATTGCTTTCCCTTCCTATTCTAATAGTGACTTCACTCTCTCGTTGCTATTTTTAGTTTTAATGCCTACAGATGACCTTACTGTAAATATCTCTGTCAAGAACATTTCCCTAACACCTGTTACAAAATGCTACAGGCTTCCATGCACATGTGACAACATATTGGAATGATCCAGCTCATTTGACATAATGCAAATAGGTAGAGTGTATGTTGCCTAACATATTTAAGCAGCAGGATATTTTGATCAAGGGAGACTTTGTGAAGATTTTTGACGGCATAATGTATAAATATTCTTTCAGAATTCTTATTATTGAAATAAACTAGCCAAAGAGACAGCACTAACAACCAGGTGCTTGGTTGTTTATGATAATGTGAAACATATGATAAAAAGTAGGTAATTTTCAGAATTTGCATAGAACCATTATATATATATATATATATATATATACATACATACATATAAACATAATTTTAAAGAATATGAATTCTTAGCTAATTAATTCTTTTATGAATGAATTTTTGCAACACACAGACATACATGCATTGATCAGTCAATTCATTGACAGTTTGTTTATGGGGGTTGAATTGTGCATGAGTGAGCTTCTCCCTTCACTATGATAATTTTGAGGATTAGGATTAGAATTAAGCATTTTAACCAGTGGGCCATTGTACCAGTCCCTGACGAAGTCTTGAGATTTAAATTTTTAAGTAGATTAAAATGAGGAAATGGAAGCCTTTCTGGGGGTGGGTGTTTTCCTCTTGAATCATATTCTATATGTTGAGGAACCAAGAAATACTTAGCACCATCGATCAGTATAGAACTAATAAAAATGTGTATATGCCACAGTCATTATTGGCTCAGTATAATATAGAATTAAAAGGTTAACTATATGACTTTATTTATTTAAAAAAGGTGTTTTACTACCTAATATGGACAACATCTTTGTGCCTGGTTTATTCAGTTACAACTGAAATTACGCAGTTCCTAGCTTGTCTTAAAAGAACGTTTATCACAAATACATACACACACACACACATACACAAATGCACACAAACAATAACACACATTGCTCAGATACACACACCATCTTGCACGTATTTTCTCCTAATTCATCCACAAGGTGGTATAAAGGAGGCCACAGTTACTACTTCACAATAATTTTTTAAAAACCGCCTAAAAGTTCAAAATAATATTTTTCCTGAATATTGCTTCTCTTTTGGACTAGTATGTGTATGTCTAAAAGACAAGGGAGGTGGCTAGGACCCTAAATCAGGTGCAGGAGTTCTGAGGAGCAAGAACTATTAGATTTTGAAGTGTACCAATGCCTGTTTTGTTGCAAGGCACACAGGTACCTAACAACTATAGTATCTCTTTTAGATGCACACTGATGATAACGGTCACTAGCCTCTGTGCACAGTACACATCAGATGCTCCATCATGAATATTGTGTGTTTTCTGAGTGTAACATTGTCATGATTTTCTGTCTGTGCAAAATGCTGATTATTCTGTTAACAGCACTGTCAATTCTTGCTTTGTATATGAGTAGTTTTATTATTAATAATAATATTTTGTTTAGATTAGTCTGGTTTTTACTTGTGTTTCAAAACCTATCCATTATTTTATAGCCCTTTGTTTTCGATTGCCAATTTAAAAAAACAATCACTGATTATAGTTTTAAAAATGTTTCCATCTCTGAGAATTATTGCTTAAATGATAGGTTTTTCATCTTGAAAGCTTCTTAGTTTTCCGTTTCCAAGAGTCACTTCAAGTAGAAGCTTCTTACCTAATTACTTTCTAATATATGTGTCTTGCTATCAAATAATTATCAAGAAAAGCAATACGCACAGGAAGTGAATGGCTCTGCTGTAATATGCTGTGTTCCCAGAGCAGAGCTGGTCTTAGTTCCTTAGCCTTTAAGACTTAGTGAAATGCAAGCATAAACATAATACACATCAAATAACAAATTGCAGAGAAAGGAACATAATAATATTGGATTCCTAAGCTGCATTGCTGTTCTTGTTTATACACAGGGCTTAGGTTTGATTAGGTGGCAGAGAATGATGCAAATGGCATAACAAATCTCTATTAATTGGGAAAGATTTCCCTAAGGATGCAGATTTGAAATTCTCTTCTAAAGGAGTTGAGTCTAGCTGGATGCTAGAAAAGGGATTCTTGAATGTATGACACCTTGTTACCATAAAGGGATAAGGAGAGATTAGGAACGATGGAAGAGAGATGCATCTTGGGAGCCTTTTGCGAAACAATGAAGTCCACACTAAGGTTTTTTCCTATGTACATGGAGGTCATATCACGTTTGATGACCTGGATGACCACTGTGAGAATGTCATTAGATAAGAGGAGCAATTTAAACAGAAAGCCCAGTGAGACGGCATGTGACTAAGGCCTGTGGCAGTGGTCTTAATCACGGTGATGCTGATGGTGATAAATCCTATCAAATATAAATATATGTATCCGACAGACATACAGACCTCAGTATGTGTAATTTTGTTTGCTTGTTTCAACTTCTTTCATAGCCCTGTGTTTAACACAATTGTAAGAGATTTTGAAGAATAAAGATATGAGTATAGTACGCCAAAATATAGAAACATGGGGGAGGAAACCCAGTCCAACTATTTGCTCTTCAATCTTGGGCTATTTTGGAATGAAAGTAGCAGTGCTAAACATAGTGACGGCTGTACCTGGTGCCTCTTTTCAGAGCTGATTATAATTTTTCTTGCATATTGTGATCATCAGCTGGGGAAGGTCTTGATATCCTTCAGGTCTTTAGTTATTTCAAATTTCTCTATTTAGAAATTTAGAAATCCCTAAATAAAAGTGATAACTATTTTTAATTACTCTCTGAAGGAAGCAAAGTCTTGGGTATTATAAGAAAATCTGTTGCTTTGTGAAGCTTTGGATATTTGAATCAGCCTGTTGTGAGTTTTCACTTTGTGTAATGCTGTATAATGACACCATGACTTTATTAAACATTAATAAAATGAGGAGTTTGCCTAAATGAGATTGTACCATCCAACCAGGATTTTGGATACAGTGATCACCATATGAGATTTTAGTTCAGAAGAGGCCAGAAAGTATAGCCTCATAGTCATAAATATGTCATCATGTCAAGTATATTATTAAAATGTGCTAAGAGTCAGAGTAAAAATATGTACTACTTAAAATGCATGTAGTTTTACTAATGTGAGACTGTTATTGAGAATGATAACTAACATGTCTTACTAAGAGCATTGCTTTGGTTTTGGTTCATGATTTTTATTTTGATTATAGCTTCAGTTGTTTATGGGAAAGGGGGGGTCTTACTGATTGGAATGGTTGTATAAAACATTTTGCCATCTATTCTCAGTGGAAATCACAAGAGCCTTGAACTACTTGGTTGTGTGAAAACAGTGCATGGTTTCTCAGCCCATTCTAAAAGGACTGGACATCACACCTAGCTTACCACCAATAGATGAACCCAAAAGGAAACAGTTCACAAACACAAAATTAAAAAAGGCTGATGTGAATCTACATTACATACAAACAGCTTTGGCTACAACTACAATCCATTAACATTTCTACATGGGTTTTGATGGTTTCTAGAGAGAGCACATTTCCTGTTATCTTTCTCTATTTAATTCTTTATTATATTCAGTAAATATCATCTGTACATTGTAACAGACACTCTGCAGTGATGCCGAACTTTGAAAAATCCCCACCATCAGGTCACATATTTACTTGCTAGCAAAATGTTGTTAGAAACCTGTGTTAGTGAAGGCTTTTCTTTTATCAAGGATTTACCTTCTCTATTCCACAGTAAGTTTTCCTTTTCCACTGAGAACTAGAAACTTCACTAATTTGTTAACATAAAATGATGAAAATACTTTACAAAATGAATCCTTGCAAATCTTGAATGCAATGGGCTGGCTTTTTAAAATAAAAGATCATTGTTCTGAATGACTTTCAAAAAATTATACAAGTTTGAGGAGGCTTGTGCCCCTGACGGCAGTTTTCCCTTGTCCACCATGAGTTTATTTCTGTCCCGCTCTTTGAGAACTCTGTACTGGTCATGACATAATCAGTTAGTAATTTATACTTTTGTTCATTGGTTCCAAAATTGCATGCTTGGCTGATTATGGAGGCAATACTCAGGAGAAATGAAAATAAATAGGAAAATAGCAGAACAAAAGACAATTCAAAAATGACATAAATGACAGGATTTTTAAAAAATCTGGAATAAAAAAATCCATCTTGTTGATACCGTTTAAAGATACTTCTGTAATGAGTCATGGATGCTTGCATGGCCTTATACACAAAGCTGTTTATTTCATCCTCAAGTATGAGCTGCAGATGATTTTTGAAGTCTCCCCCCCCTTAGACATTTAGCAAAAACCTGGTCACAAATAAGGCTTGGAGACGAGTATTTTTTCATATTGGTGATTTAGATTAAATCTGAGGAAACAAAGGGTAGTTTATGAGTTTAATTTACGAAAAAGATGTGGATTGAATGTGCAAGGATCCAATACCAGCACCGCGATGCTTAACTCCAGCTGTCTGTGTTTCTGTGAATGAGGTTCTAAAAAGGAAAATTTGCTTACACTGTTCCTTGCTGACACCGGGGTCTTTGCTTTATGGGTTTGCTTTCATTTGTTCATCTATAGTCATTTCTGATTTTGGCTGCTGCTGCAAAAAAAAAAAAATCAGATGCCCCTGATCCAAATAGGGTCTCATAGTATCATTGTAACACCAAGAAAAGGGACGACTGTGACTGATTTTATCATAGAATACAAGCAGCAGCATTATGACATTTAGCAAAGAAAAAGCATCCCACACTCTGTTCTTTGTTGCCACGGAAGATGCATATTTATATTATTGTTCTTTCATATGAAGTCCTCATAAAATAAATAATATATCACCTTACCTGTAAGTGCAATTTTGACTAAATTATTAAAGAAACGGTGCAGTGGCTCCTTCCGAGTAAAGCTTTTACAACTTGCTCCATGGCTCAGCTTAGGCATGTTGTACAGTAAGTGAGCCTGAAGCTAAGTTAAGCAGGCAGATTAGGGCTGTAATATAGTATCAGAAGTCATAAATCAAGCGTGTTTGCAGATTTCCTTTCACATATTGCTCCTTCTTACTGTTCAGACAAGTCATAATTACACATCAGTAGGCACTGTGAACAGAGGAATGAGCTACAACATAACGCACAATAAACCCTGTCATATAAAAGCAAACTGGATAAAATAACAGAAGCAATACTCCATTTTACAACTTCACAGTAAAGAATTACCCCATGCCATTGTATATTATTCTGATCAATCATGAATCCATCCACAATTGACAGCTCAGGGGGCTGAAATTTACCATTGAAGAATAGTTTCCAGTTTTGTTATTTTCCTCTTTGATTATACACATTAAGTATAAGATTGTGTGTGATTCTGAAAAGCCACAGGTACATAATATAACACTGCCCTGAACACACTGCAATTAAATAAATTCTGCTAATGCTCTTTTAAAGCTTTTTTTATTAGACATACTTAAAATAATTCATGCCAGATGAACTATAAGTGGTTCTTTATTCATGTTTTATTAGTATTATAATTTTGAGTAATTATTCAGGTATTCCTGTTACCTTAGACCAAAGAGATGTTGACTTTGAAGTCTTTTCTGTTATTCTCAGGCTTAGATGATATTACCACTAAGCTCAAAGGGCCCTCCTTCATCACTAGGTTTGAGCTGAACATTGAAAATGGGATTTAATGAAACATGAGCAAATATTGGCTGTTTCAATTCTAATAAAACATTTAAAAGAACTAATAAATGTTAGGTAACTGTTGAATGCTAATCTGAAATTGCTACTACAGGTTTTATTTTACAGCTTTAACTTAGCAGGTGTTGTAGCATGGATTTTTTTTTTTTTTTGCATGATCCATCACATACTGTTTTGAGAGATGTGGCAGCGGTGTTTTACTTACTCAGCCCTCATAAGAATTGAGTTATAGTTAATCTATCAGAAATACAGTGAAAGTAATTTTAACGTCAGAGAGTACATTCAAGACACAGTGGAATTTTCTTTCATCTGTTACTGGTTTACGTTTTAAGTAGTATTGACAGTAATGTGAAGGAGAATGCCCCTTATTGAAAGATGGGGGGTATTGTAATTATGGACTACTTTAATTATTTTATTTTGTTTATTCATAGATTTTCTTGTTCCTTCATATGCTTTTTTCTGGATGTTAGGATTTCCATGCAAAATCAGAATAAATAGTTGGGCTAAAGAGAATGAACATGAGTCAAGAATATTTTATGAAAATGTACATGACATTAGAATAGTGTACCCAAATTCAATCTTGATTTGACAAGAGTCCACTATGCCCCTGATGATTAGGTCACATTTCTGAAGTCTACCCACATAAAGTAATAGTGATTATATCTGATTAATAATAATTTGACTCATAATAATTGAACTATTTGATGATAAATATATACATGCCTGTGTATCTGTGTGCCTGACAGATTATATCTTATTTCATCTTCAGTAGATATGAATATATATGTATACGTATATGTATATATGTACACATCAATATTGTTATTCCAATTTATTATATGTGCTAATTACTTAAGATGAATACTTAAGCAGTGTGGCACATGCCTATAATTCACCATTCAGAAGATTGAAGCATTACTGCTGTGAGTTTAAGGCCAACCTGATTACATAGTGAATATTCAGCTTGGTAGGTCTACTTAGCAAGATCCTGTCTCAAAAATATATTAAAATAAAAGATTAATCAACTCTACCATGGAGAAGCCAGCATCTGAACCAAGGTGGTCCAAGTTGGAATGCCTTAGTGGCAATTATTCCCAATTGCTGTCTCTTAGGTAAGTCCCATCATACTTAATTCTAGCAAATTAAATTCTCTCATGAGGAGCTTCCTGTCTAAATGGCTCAATTCAAATTTGATGCTGTGCTAAGTCCCAACTGGCTTGAATGTTCCCAGCACCTGCACTGTGAACACCTGTGAAGGAACTTGGAGAAGACAAAGCAGCTGGATCCTCACCAGCATCACCTGCAACTTCCTTCCCGAAACAGAACAGTGCTTGACAGATTTTTTTCATTTACTCTTTTTTATCTTCAATTTTCTTAAGCCTTTTATAAATATCAAAGCTCTATTTTAAAAAAGTAAAATTGATTAAATATGTATTTAGTACAGAAGGACAGATTCTACTGTACCCCCTATTTGAAGACCACAATTATTTTTGGTGGTGGTAAGACAAAATTATGGCTTTTGTCATTGAAATAAAAAGGACATCTTCAGGCCTTTTCTATTTTTCTAGAGAATATTTAACTGAGGTGAAATAAACTTTAACATTGGAAATATATTATACAAAATTGGGACAAATTGACAATTTAGTACTATGTTCAAATTGCAATTTCTGTTTGGTCAACATTCAAAAACTTATCTCCTGAATTGTCTTTGCTGAAATGTGACCTCATAAGGTAGAGGGAAACCTTTTAAAAAGATGCCTGGGCCGAGCTTCTGGAAACGTAGAAGTCTTATGATATTTCTGAAAGGGGATATTTAAGTGACATACAGTCCCTAAAAAGATTTATAGACTTGAAATCTCCATTTAGGAAGTAATTCCCTTTTCAAATGTGAAGTTTTTGTGCTAGCCGTTACTAAACACTGGCAAACAATTGGTACACCAGGTTTCTCCTCTATTAATTTCCTATTACTACAAATAGAAATGAAGATGGGGAAGAAAGGCCAACAAGCTCCATGTTGGAAAAGCAGCACTGCAGCTTGCTAAACTCCCTTCCTTTCATCTCATCAAAGCAATGTCCATATGTAGTTAGAAATGAAATCAAATAGAAAATTAGGGTTTTGATTTGTAAATTATTTGACATTGCCCCCAAAACTGTGGGTCAGACTAATAACTTATGAATTGCTTACTTAATGTTGACAATAATGCCAACATTTCAAATAAAGAAACATGAATGTTTCAAAGTTCTAAGATTTGTTTGTTTTTTCTAATGCAGAACTAAATATCATTCTCTCTCTCTCTCTCTCTCTCTCTCTCTCTCTCTCTCTCTCTCTCTCTCTCTCTCTCCACACATGCACACAGAGACACACACATACACAGAGGGGGGCGAGATTAGTGTGTCTGTCAAGCTGAGAAGTGGCAAAGGGTAATTTGTCATTATCTAGAAATCTTGCTAACATCAGAAGGAATTGGTACAAAAGTATTATGAGACATCTGTTAACTGGAGCAGCCAAATTACACATATACATTCTTTAAAATTTCTAAATAGTCATCACTTTCAATGGGTATCTATGTGGACAGCAAAACTGTATAAAATTCCGTTGAACTCCAATTGCACAGAAAAGGCATTTTGGCAATAGAAAATATCGGCTTGAAAAATGGATGCTGAAATAATGAGTAATTCACAGTTGATTTGCAGTTTGGAGTTTGTGTAAGTATACGCAGCCATGGGGTTAAAAGGCCTTTCTTCCTCATTCATTTTCTTAGAAACTGTTATTATCAAGCCTGTTTAAATAGTAACTATGCAAATTTTTCATGCTTTATAACTGTTACACCAAAGAATTCTCAACCAATCAATTAATTCTATTTATTTTTCCTGATTGTCAGCAGATGAGGATCTATTGAGAACGACACATTTTTTTATTTTCAAGTTGGTTTGTGTAAAACTATGAAGTTTCTTTTTGATGGAAGGATTTTGAAAGATGAGAAAAATTGTAAAACAAATAAAAATAAATATTCTATCTCCCTAGAAATTTAACTTCCTTTTTCTTCATTACTCTTTCTCTTATTCATATGAAAATATCACACTCCAAAACCTTTTGTATTATTATTATTTAGTTTCATAAGAATTGCTTAGGATATACTGAAGGTGCTTAGCAGTCACTGGCATGTATTCTTCCAAACTGTCTCCAGTTTTTAACCTATGTTAATACCTGTAGGATCAGGAAAGTAGTGTAAAATATTTGAATAATGGACTCTCATTTTTGTTGTTGAGGATGTTTTTGTGTAATGGGGTACTGCTTCATGGCCTAGGGTCTCCTTTAACTTATCATGTACCCGCCTCCCCTGCCTGTGCCCCTACCCAGTACTTATTTCATGTATGCACCACCCATGTCCCACTGGAATCTCAGCTTGAGAAAGAATATTTTAAAGTACGCCACTCTATAGATAACTGTGAAGTCATCAGCTCCAATAAGATCATGAATTAAAGAAGTAAATACAATGTCCTCAATTTCTATGATATCTATTATTCAAAATGGGAAAAAGAAGGGAACTTCAGAACCAGCCTCCAGAAGACCCCTGCACTCCAACGGATATAAACACCCCTATCTACAACCACCACTTCATTAAACTAGCATAATATCTAACCACATCCTAAGTACTCTTTCTAATACCCACAGATAAGTGAAGTCCTTCACCCCTATCAAGAAATCTTCTCTTTGCAGTACAGACCACTACAGAAAACCACAACCAATAAAAATGCAGAGTTGTGGACCCCAGTCCATGTGGATAAATCTACAAGAAAACACCTGAACTTACAGCTCACGGAACATTAGGAAAGAGTGGGTAGCAAGGAGTCAGAAAATCAGACATTTGTCAGTAAGACTGTGTCTCCAAGTATGCCAGAATATACAGTCATAAAGTATCATCAGGGCTGCCTAAATACTAGCTGAACAAGGACATTGACAATAGACATAATAAAGTGGAGTGGGAAGCCCAGAAGGCTTCAACCTTACACATAGAACTATAGGCAAGTAAGAAATGCTGAAAGCAGGAGGAATGGTCTCCCCTAGAAAAGAGTAAATTAACTAATTATCCAATACCTAAAACCATGCCTACAAGCAACATAAAACAGGTTAAGTATGTTGTACTTATCGAAATATATATATGTGTGTGTGTGTGTGTGTGTGTGTGTGTGTGTGTGTGTGTGTGCAATAGTAATTAATGAAAGATGAAGCCATGAATGTAAAAGACCTAATATGGAGGAAAAGGAAGAGAGATATAAAGTAATTATATTTTAACCCAAATACTAAAAGAAATAATTAAAAATACTGAGGTCAAGGTGTGCAGTTTGGCTGATGGTAGGTTGGTCAATGTACCAATTTTGTGTCCTATGTTTATTTTTTCATTGCTTTGTTCATGCTTCTTAGTGGAGGGAGAAGCTAGTGCATGCCTGGCTGTAGAATGTGGAATGGGCTTGAGTAAAGCAAGGATGCAGTAATCCAGTAATGCAGGATGAGAAAAACCTTTCAATGCCAATATTCTTGTGTTTTAATGAAGGCAGCTGCTGGTTGGTACAAATGTTTATCTCCAGTATGACAGACACAGAACATGATACTGGGGGATCAGTTTGAACAAAGCTATGATTATGTTGCTAGTTGTGGGAAATCAACCTAGGAAGGTCTTGTCAAGGTCCCGTGTCTGACTTCTCTTGAGACATTGTTTGGAATGGTGCAGGATAGATGGCTGCTGTCTTTCAAAGTAGCAATGAAAATGAGAGCTAACATGAGGTTGAATTCTAATTTCCCCCCTCACTTTTCTGCTTGATTCCTGTCTACCTCATTCTGACCCAGTGATCACACACAGTTTCCCCACATTTTACTGACTCAGTCTCTGATGAAAAGGCATTGGTCCCTTCTTTTGTGCTTCTTGGAAAAGAAAACAAAACTTTACTTGTTGGTAACATGACTATTTTTCAAGGTGTAGATCACTCTTCTTCGTTATCATTGTACCTGTTTAATATACTTTGGAAGATTTTATCACTAAGGTGTAACAAATATTGACACATCCGAATCATTAAAAATTGGTGTTTAGTTGTAGTATAGATGATATTCATTCATTTATATCTCATGACTGTAATAATTTCTGCTTGTAATTATAAATAGACATTTGTTATTATGAATAAATAATATAAAACGAGAACCTACAGTGTTAACAAATGATCTTCAGTACCTGGTAGCAAATAAAGTATGAACTAATTTATCAGATAAAATAGTAAAATTCAAACTATAAGGCAAAATATGAAGTATTCCCTTTGGAAGGACTGTGCTCCAGTACCTAATAGAGAAAAGTAAAAGAGGGTACTACAAGGATTTGGAAAGTTGTTGAGAATTATACCTTTACTTTTGTCCTACCAACTGCGACAAGTTCAGCATTCTTGCGTATTTTTCACTGTAAAATGTAGATATCTCCTATTGCAGTGCAATTCATTCTAATTTTCCCCATGGTTGTTTTACATCGGGATTCCTTTTTGTGCAGTGTACGACTTACCTGTCAATATCCAGTTTCTTTAGGTGCACTCTGTCAGTGATGAATTTTAGTTTGTTTACTTAAAAATGTTTGATAATAGAAATAAATATCCATATAAAATTTCTATTAATGCTCTAGATACATTGCTAATTGCTGAAGTGAGATGGAAAATCTGCAACTTTCATTAGATAAATGGATGTAACATAATGCACACATTGGCTTCATTTACTTAATAAATAAACACTAGTTTAATGGGAAAACTAAATATTTATTTCAAATCTTCTTTAATCCAAGAAAAATGCACTCAGAGCGGAAAAGAATAGTTTTAAGCTCTAGGTATTGAATGACTGTGGGCAATCTGGCACCAACCCTCAAGATAGAAGTCACCTGACATTGGTCACCTCTTTATTATATACGAAACAGCAAGAAAGGGCATGTGAAGGTTTTTCTAATAACAGAGAATCTATGCTCAGAAAGTACCGTAGAAAATAAACTACTTACAGAAAACCTAAACCAGAAGAACATAAGAGGAGATGAGGAGAAAGCAAATGAACACACTAGAATTGTGGTGAATGGGTAAAAAGTAAAAGTGAGATTTAAATTAGCCAAGTAGATTGTTGTTGTTTTGGTTTGGTTTTTTGGTTTTGGTTTTCTTTATGAGACAGGGTTTCTCTGTTTGGTTTCTCTCTTTCTCTGTTTCTTTGTCTGTCTTGGAACTTGCTCTTGGCATAGAACTTGCAGAGATCCTTCTACATCTCTGCCTCCAGAGTGGTAAGTGCTGGAATTAAAGGCAGGGACCACCACCTCCTGGCCCTTTTCACCATTCTTATTTGGCAAAGTATAAAAGAAGGTGCAACGATCTGAAAATTTTCCTCTCTATGGGACTTCTGTCCTCAGACCTATCATATGGGTGCCGGGGATAGTTGCAGGCTAAATCCTTTTGTTTGTTGAAACAGCTATGGTAAAGTATAGTTTTGAGCCTATATTTTGAGTGTTTAAAAACTTTCCTCTATGCCTGACATCCGTTTATTGGTGCTATTGACTATGGTTCTTGAATTTTGCAGTTTTCTATATGAAGTTTTAGATCACCTCCAGTAAAAGGTACATATATGTCTGAAAAAAAAAAAACGATATATAGCAAAGGAAGAGTAAAGAAAGATTTTTGTCCAAAATTAGTTCCATACCAATAAATACACACAGACAGACAAACACACACACACACACACACACACACCAGAAAATATTTTAAATGTGGCTAGCTTTTGGTAGGCAATCAATGTCTGGAGAATAGTAAATGTAAAACAATAGAGATATATAGTTTAAAATGCATCTATTTTCTGGCACAAAATATCAAAAAAAAATTTGATGCTATTTGTTATAAGGAGAAATGTAAGCAGAAGACAGTTTCAATTATATAGTAGAACTTTTATTGACTAAACCCCTCCTGCAGGCTGTAAAGTTTATATTCTACACAAGGCTGCCTCCAAAGAAATTTGCTAACAAACTACTGGCATACTGGATATGGCCTAGAGCCTTGGATCTTTGATAATCACTGGTGACTTCAGTGCCAATATTTAAAATTTGAAAGATATATATATATATATATATATATATATATATGGATTAAAAATGTGATATATATATATATATATATATATATATATATCCAAGAGCAGACATCTTAAATAAACATTGCTGCCGTGAAGTGAGCTAAGCACACAGGCTTTGTAGCTGACCCTGTAAATGAGACATCTCTTTCTCTAATCCCTGAGATCTTCATTTTGCATTTGTATCATCACATGCTAACTTCATTCATTTGAGTTCCCTGACTGACATTTGTTAGCCTTTGCGTTTAAAACTCCACCCTTAATGGGGGTTCTGACCTCCTTTGGCAAAGCTTGTCTTTAAGTCCTATGCTGACATGCCAAACTTATATTGTATAATGAGGGGTCAGTGCAGTTGTGGGTAGGAGGAAAAAAATTGGGTCAGTTTTAATTGACACCCTCAGAGGCATGTCTCACTGTTTTAACCCCATAAATAATGGTGACTTATATAAAAATGAGGACTTCAATTCAAATTCATTAATGTAATATTATTTGCATCAATTAAAACAAAATCCAACTTGAAATTAAATCAGCATTGGGTAGAAAAAAATAGGATCGTTTAGATATGAGAAATGGGGGGCTTTGAGAAATGGTAAAATGTAAACAAAGCAAACAAAAAATGAAATTTAAAAAGCATCCCTATCAGAATCGGTTCTGCAGAACAGTCTGAAACAAATAGCACAGCTTTGGTAACGGCTGCGATGCCATTTCCAAATAAAACACAGCAGATTTTTAGAAATACAAAATGATCATGTTTTTTTTCTCATTTGAATCACATTTCTTGGATTAAATTGCTATTTAAGTTGAATTTGATAATGATAAAATTTACAAATGCATGGAAAATATATTCATAATGATATTGCACCTTGCAGGAAAAGTAGATGAAGTAGATAATATGATATTTTTTTATTGGACCAATAAATAAAAGGCAGTTCTCAAGCCCCAACGTCTCAAGTACATTTTCCCATTTAATGAATGTTCTCAGGAAGCATTTTATTGCAACACTTTCTTGTGGGAATGTATAGGCAAACGATCACAAACAATGCAAGCGCATTGTCAACTACAAAGCTCTCGTGTTTTTATTCCTACCACACAACCTGAAACGCTCGGATTTTTCAATGCCAAAAGGATTCGTATCTGTCTGTCACAATTTCAAGAAGCTAGTAAAGAAAATATTACTAAAAGTCATGCCATATAGAGAAAAAGAATGAATACTCAGTATGAAAAAAATGTTGATTTTTGCAAGTGTTAATAAATGCAATTAGTAACAATTAGCGCAATTGCTATACAGTAATATTTTCAATTATGGAATCATAAGACTAACAGCTAACATTTATTGAATATTTGCTTTGTGCCAGTAAGGGTTTTGCATGTATTAACTAATTTAATCTTTACATAAACCAGCTACGGGAGTTCGAAATTACAAATTGACAAACCTATTCCAAAATATTCAGGAGCAGAAATGCTTGTAATTGCGGAGTTTTCAGATGTTGAACAATTTGCATATACCTAATGAGTTACTATAGTATAAAACTCAAATGTAGACTGCTTCATTTCCAACAGACATATTTCCTCACAGAAATTGATGAGTATAGGAAGGGTGCTTGGTGCTGGGTCTCCTTTCCCAGTGGATGGCAGACTCCCTCATAAGCAGGAAAATCGAGTTCTGAGGGCAGGGAAGCAGAAGGACAAACAAAACTCGGACTCCAGACAGCACAATGTCCCCAGTTATTGACAGCCATATCCCAGTGTGTGACCAGGTAGAAAAGCAGCAGGCAGTAGCCTGGAAAGAGCCCGCATAACATCTAGAAATGATGGTCACTTTCTCTTCTTTTTCTCCTTCTCCTTCCTCTTTCTCCTCTTCCTCCCCTTCTCCTTCTCCTTCTTCTTCTTCTTCTTATTCTTCTTCGTATTATTATTTGATACATGGTTTTCCTGTCACTTTTAAGCCTGTCCTGGAACTAGCTCTTGTAGACCAGGCAGGCCTCGAACTCACAGAGCTCCGCCTGCGGGTGCTTCTCGAATGCTGGGATTAAAGGCGAGTGCCACCACCGCCTGGCCAGATGGTCACTTCTTGACTGCTCTTTCTGACTGCCTGGATACAGCTGTTAATTCACCCAAGATTAGGAGACAGATACAAAGGGAACTCCTGGGCCTAGCAGGGAGCTCCCTGGAGATGGACTTAATATTTTTCTACCCAATGTGTCTGCATAGGCAGAGAGCTCACTATAGCCACCATCCAGGGCTCTCAGCAGCTTTGGGCAAAGGAATTGTTTCCTGTCTCAGTCATCAGGGACCTTTGACTCTGGTTGGACTTCAAATTCTGCCAGAGACAGAAGATCAGCACCTGCTATTTCTGTGGATAAGTTGACTTGCTCTGGAAAGAACCGCTGTTTGATCACACTCTGAGTTCCTAAGAGCTTCGCATTAATGCTTTTCAGAGCTTTAGTGTGTAGCATCTGAGTGCTACTCACAGGTCAAGCTTCTTTTCCCTGGGTCCCATGTGGCAACCCATTTCAAGCCATTTTTACTTGTTTAAAGGTTGTTAAATCTAACAGTTACAAAGTATCTCCCATTTGAACTCTTTGTCATCTCCCAACACTGTTCTGTAAAGAGGATAGAATAAGAACTAGGCTAGAGATAGGAGACAGACTCTAACCACTGACCATTTCATATATTCAAATGTAACAGTTGACGTGATTCTGTGACTAGCATAATATTGCTGTTTAGACTTTCCCACTTCTGGTATCATGGCAACACTAAAAAAGCATTTCACGTTTCAGGATATTTTTAATTCACAATATTGTATTGGGATGGTCAGTCAATATTATTAGCTTATTTTAAAGCTGGGAAGTTGATGCTGGGACAGGGTATTAAATACATTCTTTGAGATAATCCAATTAGAGGGTGGCACATTTGGGACTTGACCCTAACTGGGCCTGAGGCTTTCTTTGTCTGTGCTCTGTTAGATGGAAACAGTCAGGGCAGAGGGATAGTTGCTGACTACTGTGATCAGCGTAATCCTGATCTACATCAGTATTCGCTTTCAGAGGTGGACCACAATAAGCTTGTGTGCTTGTAGTAAAGACTAAAAAATTGACGTGTAGGAAACATGAAACATTGTATGGGAACCTAATTGTTCAAGAATAGGGGATCAGATACATTTGTAGACCCGAACAGACATCTATTCATCCTACATAGGTCACCAAGGAGATGCCAAAGAACTGATTCCACCCAACCCTACATTAGAGTTCCAATGAGTTGGCTGAGGTTACTTTCCTGGAGTATGAATGACTCAAGGGAAGTTGTATCACCAAAACCCACCTCAGCAGGGGTAATGACTCACTTTGGCTTCACCTCTGGAGCTACCTAGAGAGCTTGCAGCTGCCCAGCAGATCTCCCTCTTCCCAGCTACTCATACTGCTTCCGTATCTTTGGGCAGAGCCCATGCAAACATTTGGCTTTAGGAAATTCCTAAGACTTGTGAGTCTGATTTAGTTTCTCCCCATCCCCTGTCCCCAGAAGAATACTGTTTATGTCCAAGCATGTCTTTTTAGGGATCTTATTGATTTGATTTTTCCACATCCAGTATCCTTTCATATTCGTTTCTCTCCCTCAGTACGTTCTAGATCGTTCCTGCCATGCTACCCAAATAACTTCATATCCCCTCCCCCCAAAAAAAATCCAAACAAACAAAGTCCAAAAAAAGAACAGTTTTCTCAAGAGGAGTGACACTAAGTATGCTGAGTAATTGGCCAAGGCAAAACAGACTCCATTATTTTGTGTGCTTTTCTATGTTTGGTGTTGGTATTTTTCTGTTTGCTATCTGAGTCTAAAGGAGCATCGTTCCAGAGCGAACTATTTCAATTCAGTATAAATAGTGATGCAATAGCATTGTTGCTTCACAGCAGTATTTTCATGGTTATTAATAACCATAGTAATTAGTTGAGACCTGTGATCATAATTTATAGATTAAAAAAGGTCACAAATTTGTATAAAACAGCGTAGGAGACATTGAGTGCCCTTCTTAACAAAAGATGCCCTCACCATTGAAAGTACAATGGATTTATAACAAGAAAAATAGAGAATAAATAAAATACCCATATTTTGGTAATGCACCAAAACATAAGCACTATTCTTTTCAAAATAATAATTTTATTTATTCTCTGAGAGTTTCACACAATATAATTTATACTTAATCCACTCCTCCAACTTTTTTTCAGATCCCCTCTACATCTTATTTACCCAACTTCATATTATCTCTCTATAATGATAACAACAAAGAGTAAGAACAGCAGTTCATATACCATCACTCTTTTGGAGAGATGTGTCTGTCCTTTACCTAGCACCAATCAAGTGTCACTCCTCTTTTACTAGGGATGGGAATTTGTGATCTCCTTTTCTCCTCCATTCAGAGATTTGGACTGTCTGGAACTTGTGCAAGTCTTGTGAGAGCTGTCACAATCACTGTCACAATCATTGTGAGTTCAAGCATGCCTCTGCCGTACAGAGAATAGAAAGCTGTTTCTGTGAAGTTATCCTCCACCTCTGGATTTTCCAATCTTCTATGTAAATTCTTGAACCATGATGGGAAGGCTGTGGTATGGATATTCTACTTAGGACTCAGTCTTTCAAAATATTTTGTTCTCTGCAAACTGACCAGCTATGAGTCTTTTTGTAAATTGTCGTCCTCTGCAAAAAGAAGCTTCCCCGATGAGGGTTGAGCAATGCACATGATTTATGGGTGTAAAAATAAAATTGTAAGAATTATTGTTTGGGAAAGAAACATTTAAAAGTGAGTTTTTCACAAGCTACTACTTTTTTTCAATTCACATTTTGCTTAAATAATATTTAATAGCAAAACTGGCTAATTTGGTGTCAATTTGACAAGAGCCATAGTCGTTTGGGAAGAGGGAAATGCCTCTGTCAGATTATGATGTGGAAAAGCCTGCTGTTCAGTTTCTTGATGAAGATTGATGTAGCAGTGTCTGCCTCACCACAGGCAGTGCCACACCTGGATTGGTGGTCCTGGAATCTAAAAGGAAGCAGGCTAAACAAGCCATTGGGAAACCAGTCAGTAACACTCCATCATAGTGCCTGTATCAGTTCTTGCCTCCAGGTTCATGCCTTGAGTTTCTGCTTTACTTTCTTCAATGATGGAGGGTGATGTGGACATATAAGCAAAATAAACCCTTTGCTCCCCATGTTACTACTAAACTTGTTTTGAGAGACTTAAAATTCAATAAATGGAAGAGATGCTCCTATAAGGAAAGAGTAGGCTATCCTATATTCCTAAATTAATTCAGTTTACTTAAACAAAATTGCTATGTGCTTAATGGGAAAACTTAATTCTATAAGAATGCAGTTCTGAGTATGAAAAGTAGATTCTTCTATCAAACTGCTGTTAACCACCCTGAAAAACAGTTCTACTGAATGTGGGAGTGAGCAGGGATTAAAAGGGGGAGAGAGACTCTGAGAAAAAATGTAAGTGTAGATGATGGGCCGTCGAGGATTTTGGTACAAGGTCTGCTGCAGGTTGTGGTATCACGATGGCTAGATGAGAATATGGAAAATGCATGCTTGCTCTGGTTGACAAAGTACAACTGAAAAAAATGCTTTCCATGATAACCAACTAAAAGATAAAGACACAGGGAAAAAGTCACTCTCACTGTGTGAAGAAACCATCCAATGTGGTGTAAGAGGTTCTCCTGTATTTGTGTTGCTTTCATTGGTTAAATAAAGAAACTGCCTTGGCCTTTTGATAGGCCAGGACTTAGATATGCTGGAAGACAGAAGTGAATGCTGGGGAAAGGAAGGCAGACAGGGAGAGCGGCCATGAAATCGCCACCTCAGAGACTCTGAATCTTTCCTGGTAAGCCACAACCTCGTGGTGAGACACAGATTAACAGAAATGGGTTAGATCAGGATGTGAGAGTTGGTCAAGAGGAGGTTAGATATAATGGGCCAGGCAGTAATTAAATTAACACAATTTCATTGTGGTTATTTCGGGGGTTAAGCTAACTGGGCTATGGGATGCAGCCTGCTCCTCTTACTACACCAATGTTTGAAGAAACCCTAACACTAAAGGGGGGCAAAATAAACTTGATGATGAAAAGCAAGAGAAGGCATATTAAAAACTTAAATTTCCTTTGTATTACTTACAGATCAAATTTTCTGTTATGACACATCTCAGTTTAGGAGAGAAAGGTTATTCTAATACATTGTTCATAGCACAGTAAGTCAGTCCAAACTTTCTGGCAACATTGTAGTTAGTAGTATTTTTCATAAGGCTGAAAGAACATGGTCATTAATCCAGTAATTTCATTATTTTTAGGAAACCTATTAGACAGCTATATAAATGATTTTCACTAAAACGATGATCACAATAGCAAAATATAATGAAAACAAGCTAAATATTCAACAACAGTTGAACAAAATTAATCATCATCAAGGGATATTATCCAAAGTGAAATCTATCTATCTCTTGGCACTTAAATAGGCCTGTGTGTCTTAAAGATATGTTTGATTACATAAAACATATTTGCATATGTCCACAAAAGACATTTTTAAATTCTGTGTGTGACAGAGAGAGAGAGAAAGAGAGAGAGAAACAGAAAGAGAGAGAGAGAGAGAGAGAGAGAGAGAGAGAGAGAGAGAGAGGAAGAGAGAGAGAGAGAATGGGTATGTGAGTGCAATACCCAGGAAGCTGAAAAAGGATATTGGGTCTCTTGGATTCTAAGTTACAGGTGGCTGTGAGTGGCTGGACACAGGTGCTAGGAAAAAACTCTGATTCCCTGAAAGAGTATCAAGCATTTTTATGGTTGAGTCATTTCTCTAGCCACAATACAGAATACGTTTAAAGTTCCACTGATGCACACATACATATATCTATTATATTTGCCTGTAGTCTCTTTAGAACATATACTTATATGCATATAACTTCTTAGGAAATTTGGATCTTACTTATCAGTCATGATTATCTCAGTTTTATAAGAATGCTGATGAATGTAACACTTCTTGATGCTTACTCATGTCTTTATGTTTCCTATACATGCACACTGCTGTGTAATTAAATAATGTGCGTAAATTGCCCGTCATGAGTTAGCAACTAACTCGGTCCTTTTATATGTGTGATTGGTGTGATTCTGATTAGATTTTGTGCTTGGTTGAGAATAAAAAGTTCCTTCCTCAATTTTCATCAACTCCTGCGTTGGGCTCTGGCAGCTGGAACGAGTATTTCACTGATGAACATGAGGAAGAAACTGCTTTTCGTACAAAGTGCATCTTTCTAAAGAATTACCCATTGATATTAGGCTGTAACTCATTAGTGTTGTTCTATAAATTAATATTAAACATAGAGGAGAATAGTTAAGACTGACACAGAAATCACGCTAATGAAGTGCACTACGATATTTTTTTCTCCCCACAAACTACAGTGGGCAGTGCTGTCTGGATTTGCTTTAAATTCTCAGTGAATATTCTCCATTAGCAACACACCATCTCTCTTTGACTGTAGTGCATGTCATCCTTGCCTAGTGGGAACCCTAATTTGCTTTGAATTGCCAAAGTGCTCATTATGGAATGCTTAGTAGCTACAGTTTGTACATAATATTTGAAAATCAACCTTAATTTTTTTCTGCCTGAGAAGAACACTTGGATGCCACAGTAAATATAATCAGAGATTTACAGAAACCTAGTGAACTCTGTTTATTATACTTGCCCAGAATAGCTACAAAAAAGGTCAGAGGTCCAATGTCTTCATGCAGAGACAGATCATGTTCTAGCTGGTTCTGTGGAAGGAAAAAACAGTAGGTGATGCTTTAATGAATGGCTTATCATGTGAAACACACCATGTGATAATAGCAGTGTTGGTAAGACAAGAAGCAAGGTTTGTTTTTTTCTTCTTATTTTTTTTTTCTCCCCTAAGGGTTTAGTTAGCTTTTCATTGCTTTCATGGCTGTAGTTCAGTTGTAGCAGGAAAATAAGTCAGTTCACTACAAAACTGTGAGGTTCTATAATAACTCCTTAACAAGTTTGACTTCATAAATTACTAGAAACATTTCAAACTATTTTTAATTTTTGACTGAAAAAAACCTACCTTGTGTAAATGTTAACCTAGGATAGAATCCCTGGGACCTGCTAAATCTCTGATTTTTCTTGTGAGCCTTTCTCTTAAGCTGGCTTTAACCAAAGAAAACAGACCCTCATAGTGTAAAACATTTTACATAAAAATGATCTTATGGTACAAGATGTGTTACTTGAAGACAACAGGCACCCTCCAATTAATGAGTGCCTCTTTCACAGTGCAGTGGTCCAATAAGATTCTAGCTTACCAGAGTCTCTTGTTCCCTTTGATGGCCATCAAAACAAGAATAAGCATAAACCCTACATGCAATTTCTATGTGTAAGTTTCTCTCTGACTTTAATGTATGAATAGATGGGGATTCTCTGAAGAGTTAGACCTGGGAAGCTCTTTTCTAAACTGAATAGCAATGTTCCTCACCAGAAGACCATCTTTCTATGGCTAGGTGATGAGTGAACAGATAAACATAAAAAAAGATCCATGTATCAATAGGTCAACAGAACAAGACGGATTGATGAGCATGCAATTAAAAGACGAGAATTTAGGAAATGATAATGCTGGTGCTTTAAATAATGACAAAACAAAGATATATTCTCTTATTGATGTAGGGAAATTAATTAGGCCTTTGAAGAAAAGTAAAACACATTTGATTTTTATAGCAGTATTAAAAACCACTGCCAATGTATAAAAATAAAATATTTAAAAATAAAAATATTACAAATATATAAAATATGTATAGACTCAGGATACGAAATACTGTTTTATATACAAAACACAAACATAACCCTAAAAGACAATAATATTTTGATAAAATACATATAAAACTTTTGGTATTAATATAATTGAGTATATATTTAAGCTACGGGGCTTTAGCTTTAAATCTTTTTATAATGTCATGCTGGCATTCTGTTTAAATTTTAGGGAAGAATGTCCAGATGTTCTTAGATTGATATTAATCAGTACGAATAATACTAGTTTATAACAGAAAGTAGCTCAGTGGATTGAGAGTGAGATCGAAGATGTAACATGAAATGCTGTGCCAATAGATGGAGAAAGGCAGTGTAAAGCAGTACTTAATATCACAGGAAATTCTCATCACTGTTTTGCAGTATGAAGTCAATCATAAAATCGTATTAAACATATATAGACTCACATGTACATATGATGCATATTATGATATTAGGCTTATGGGCATATGTATTTGTAGATAGAAAATAAGCAGACAGATGCAACACTGTAGAAGAAAACATTCACAAAAGGTAGATTCCAATAAAGATTTTCTGGGGTTTTGGGACTAAAGGTTTTTTTTTTTGTCAATCTGTAAATTATTTTTTTCAGTATTTAAGCATGTTATTTTATGATTACAAAAGATGCACCCTCTCCTTTTAATTGAGTTCACTATGTCAGTGTTAATAGAGCATTTGCATGCCACAATCTCAGTCCTGCGTGATGAAATGCAGATCAAAGACCGAGAGAAGCCTATGCCTTGGCAGCCACCCTTCTGATGCCTAAGTAATGCAAAATGGACTCCAAGGCAATAAGGCTTATCTAGATCAGTCCTCGAGTTTGTCAATCATAAGGCGTTATTAAGCACCCACGATATGTCTAGCACTCTGTTGATGCATCTGTTAGCACGAACATCCCAAGGAATTAGCATGACAAAATATACAAACTTAGACGACAAAAGTTTTCCTCTTTTAAAGTTATGTGAAGTTAAGGACACTCTGATACATCCCTCCGTTGCTTGTGGTCAATGCATTTGTGTTGGGAAAGTAGATGCATTGTTTTTAGTGAGTGGAGACCTGCATGCTCTCTTCAGGACATGCAGGTTGCCCTGCACTGCATGTACTGCACTTAATAATCAGAAGCTCTTTGCAAAGCACTTTATTTCATTTTGCACGTTCAGACTTTGCAAGATTAAAAAGGAGAAGAAGAAGTAGACGCGAAGGAAGTCAGTGCCATAGCCCTGCATTCAGAAGGCTGAGGCTTCGCAGCCAGGCTGGGCAATGCATTGAATTCCAAGTCATCCATGACAATGGCATGAAACCTTGTCTCAAACAAAAAAGCAGCATTTTAAAAAATCAATAAACTTTGCAGTCTTTCTAGGAATGTCACGAGGTTTCTTATCTTTGTGCTACTTTAGTTATTTTCAGAACGTTAATAAACAAGAGGGGAAAAAAAGAGGTGAAAAACCATCCTATACTGTTGAGTGTAATAATGTATTTGCAGCCAGGTGCTAGGTCTGTTTAGCTCCTGGGTATGTTCTGTCCTGGTTTCTTAGCCTAACAGCCCTCCTTCTGTCCCCTGAGCAGGGAGCAGACAATAATTGAGTTATTTCTCGTCTGTTTTGTGATTACAGTTGTCCCCCAGGGAAAGTGCCCAATGTGTTCCGCGAACATCCCTCATTTATTAAGGCTCCACACTGCAGAGGACTACTGAACAAACAGGAGCAAATTTGTAATGAGGAGACAAATCCTTATAGAGGTCTAATTGTTTGAAAAGTAGTTGAGATGTCGTGGATATTTCCCTCTAATGGGCTTGTATTTCTTCCCCGGGTTATAGGAAACAGGTGCATAGCATTTGCTCCACCAACAGGAATATATGCTTGCTCTGCCTCTGCTGTGCATCTCACCAAACAGTAGGCAGCTGATGTTTGTGTGCTCAGCAATTGAAGCAGCATCTATTCATTTAAATGTGGAATAAGTCACCCTTGAAGAGTGCATCAGAAGAGTTAAAATGGGTCATGAACAGGTCTGCGTGGGACCTGAGCGTGTGAGACCTCAGTGGAGCATTTGTGTGTCCCTTGCTCCTGTATGGGAGTTCTGTAGAAAGTTGTGGTTTCAGATAACCGCTTCAGTAAGGTGTGTTCTGAGAAGCTAACGTTCGTCAGAACACGCACGCATTTTGTTTAAGCCTGCAAATGCTAATGCATTCACACTGATTTTGTTCTAATTTGTCTGAATTCACGAAACAGTTCACCATAGTCCTAGACCTGGCATCAAGAGAATATGTGAAAAGCTAATTTAAGAAGCATGCACACCACATACATGTGTGTGCACACATGCACACACACGCACGCCAAACACACACACACACAAAATGACATATGTCTTTAATCCCAGAACTCAGGAGTCAGAAGCACGTAGATATCTGTAAGTTTTAGACAAGCTTGTTCTACATAATGAGTGTTAGGACAGCCAGGGATGTACTGGCATATTCTATCTCAAAAATAATCAAAATACAGAAAGTTAACAAAAAACTGCTCTTAGAATATTTTACCTTGTTTTAAATAATTGAGTAGCTATCAATAGGTGTATTTCATTGGGTTTTATTACTTCTGCTATTATATTGTTATATAATATTGGTATATGATACAGAATACTATATTTTATAATTTCAAATATTAATTTTTAAAATTTAACAACTTAATACATTATATTAGTATTAATTTGTCTCATGCTTAGACTAGGAAACAGTAGGAACATATTCAGATACATCATTAAGATTAAGAAGATGCATTCCAGAGCTAGAAATAGGATTTCTACAATTCTAATATAGCATTTATTTGTTTATAGGATTTACTAAATGGATTTATTTACTGCTTTGTTTGCTTACATTTAAACGGGAAAAGTAACAACCTGTATGTCAATGCTTTTTTAGATTGATAGAGTACAAAGATAGCCTCTCAGCTTGTACTGTTAACAATTATTCTTTTTCTTTCCTTGCATCATACAGACAAACTGTGAACTCAAATATAGACAATGACTTAGAGGTAACATTTCCATTCAACATGTGGAGAGCTTTACTCGTAGGGTCTACATTTATGGAAGCACAAAACATTCCCACTATACCTTGTTCTATTGGGGCAGGGCAGAATCACTCATTAGAAGAGCTAATATTTTTTCTTATACTTGAAAGTCAATAGGTTTTAGCGTGTTGTTAAATGACCCCGAAGGTCCACAGGTTAAAGATAGGCGTGATTCTGATTGTGAAATTGTTTGGAGGTTACAGAACTTAGTAAGATATCATTAGGCCCTTAGGGGATGGCCCCAGAGGGATGATGGGACTTGAAACATTTTCCTTTTTTTTTTTTTGACTCACAATGAAATAAGCATTCTTATTCTTCCACAACCTCCCATCGTGGTGTGCTTCCTAGTCACATGGCCTAAGTACAGATTTACTCCATCATGGACTGAAAATCTCCAAAGGTATGTGTCAAATAATCTTTTTCTCTTTACAAGCTACTTATCTCAAGTATTTTCTTATGGAAACATGATTTGTACGTGAGGTAAGTGGGGTCTGGGAACATAAAATAGCAAAGGGGTGCAGTTTATGGGACCTGGGGAATCACATGTGGGAGACAGACGAGGCTACGTACGCTATTTGATCATCCTACCATGTGGTGATCATGGTGAGCTTGCCAGCTGCAGGTTAACTGTATGAGATTTCTGATAGGAAGGTAAATCTGTCAATATCTTTGGTCATGTTAGTTTAATTGCAACACATATCTAATTAAGTTTATCTATTCAGAATTTACATTCAAAATATTAATATCAGCTAGTAATTTGGAAATCTTCAGAATAGAGGTGGCAGTTGAAAAGAAAGTAGGTGAGATTTTTCAGGTTAAAGAAATGGGTGCAGGATAAAATATTTGACAGAGTATGGTACTTGAAATTAAATTGAGCAGAACCTCTCAATATCAGCATTAAGACATTTTGCAATGCTTTTTTTTCGGGGTGTGGAGGACAACTACCTTGGACAATACAGAATGCTAGACACCCATTTAACCTCTCCTCCCTAGAATTTTGAAGCTCTTCCCACTTTCTTCATTAGTAACAAAATATTTCCCCACATTGCCAAATGTCCTCTGGGTCCAAAATCTGCTCTGGTAAAATCACTGAAACAGGAAGGAAAACAAGAGGACTGAGCTTTAGGACAGGGCGTGGAATATACAATGTTAGACAGAAAGCTGCTTTCAGAAAACATAGTGACGCTAATATTGTCAGAATATAGTCCATATCCTCTGTTCTACAGGCAGAGGTTCGAATCCTAGACACAGAACATTACCCAGGAGATACTAAATTTTCATCTGCATGGCTGCAGAGTTAAGTCACATGGGTGGTTAGGACAGCACTTGAACTCACACAAAGAAGAGGTCATCCTGGCTCCTCCAGGGACTTCCTGCCACAAGCAGCCATGCAGGCCAGCTCTTCCACCCATAGACCTGTTCAACCCCTCTGGGATAACTTTTCCTGTGCCATAGGTAGGTCCCAGGCCTGGTACCTCTAGAATGTCCCTTCCCTGTATTGCAAGGTCAGTCCAGCTCCTGTAGGTCATATATGACTGCCAGATTCCTCTACATTTTCCCCTCGCTTACCTGCTGGGAAGGCATTGCTCTGCCTCTGTTCAGAGGCCTCCAGGCTCCCCAGCAATCTTGTTTCCACATGCCTCTTAAGGCTGGTGGCACCGTTAGGATCTTCCTTCACCTTGCCTCACTCCAGGACCACTCCTTCTCCCCCAGTGAAGCGGTCAACTGAATGAAGAGGCACCCTAGAGCCTGGGAGACAAATCTTTGCCAGATGTACCTCTGATGGAGGATTAAGGTTTAGAACATGCTAAAGGACACAAACTTTCAGGAAAATATGCTATGTAATTTAAAAATAGCTCTGAGACTAAACAGAAAATTCCCAAGGAAAAAATATGCAAGGGTACTAAACGCTTTAAAAGTATGCAATGTCCTTAAGCCCCATGGGGTTGCAGAATGAAACTATGTTGACATTCCATGTCACTCCAGTCAAAAATGACTCCTATAAACCTGTTCCTAGTTGAGCTGTTGAAAGATTAAGGCTGGTGGGGAGAGAGTCACCTCTTTTTGTGAGTGTACATCCCCATGGCCTCTTTGATTATTCCACAGATACACTATATAACATGAATAAAATTTTAAATCACTAAATTAAATAAAATTTAAATAATATATAAATTATATCAGAAAAAATGTAAAGGAGAGGACTGGGGAGTTGGATCAGCAGGTGAAGTATTAGGTGAGCAAGCATGAAGATGAGTCCAGATGCCCAGTATCTATGTAAAAGACAAGTGTGATGGAGCACATCTGGAAGGCCAGAGTCGGGTGGGAATGCTTCAGGTTTCCCGCCTTGAGATATTGCTGGGTTTACATCAATGACAGACTCGGACCGAGAAGTCTAAGAGGAAATGATTTCTTTCCTCCCTCTGCACACTTGTAAACTCAATTTTCTATTTCATTCCTTCATGTAAAAACTGTTTATTCTTTTTGGAAACGGTTAGTCAATCTGAAATCATCTTGTCCACTGACATTGTGGTATTTTTTTTTCAGGTTAAGACATAAAAGGAAAACCTGATTCTACCATCCCATAATCTCTGCACTCTTGGACAGCCAGGAATTATGTAGATTTAGGGTACCAGGTTTATAGTCTCATGTAGCTACTAGTCAACTTCTGCTTGGTAAGCTTTTCTTTTTTAATTTTTATTGAGAAAAGGAAAAAAAAGTTTCAGCCTCCTCCCAGCCTCCCATTTCTCTCCCCCTCCTCCCACTCTTCTCCCCTTCCTCCCACCCTTCTCCCCCCCCCACTCCTCTGCCCTTCCCTCTCCAGTCTAAAGAGCAGTTAGGGTTCCCTGCCCTGTGGAAAGTCCAAGGTCCTCCCCCCTCCGTCCATGTCTAGGAAGGTGAACATCCAAACTGGCTAGGCTCCCACAAAGCCAGAACATGATGTAGGATCAAAACCCAGTGCCATTGTCCTTGACTTCTCATCAGCCCTTATTGTTCACCATGTTCAGAGAGTCCAGTTTTATCCCATGCTTTTTCAGTCATAGTCCAGCTGGCCTTGGTGAGCTCCCAATAAATCAGCCTCACTGCCTCAGTGGGTGGGTGCACCCCTCGTGGTCCTGACTTCCTTGCTCATCTTCTCCCTCCTTCTGCTCCTCATTGGGACCTTGGGACCTCAGTCCAGTGCTCCAGTGTGGGTCTCTGTCTCTATCTCCATCCATCACCAGATGAAGGTTCTATGGTGATATGCAAGATATTCGTCAGTATTGCTATAGGATAGGGTCATTTCAGGTTCCCTATCCTCAGCTGCCCAAGGAACTAACTGGGGACATCGCCTTGGGCTCCTGTAAGCTTTTTACAGTAGACATATGTAGAGATGGTAGGGTTTGATAGACACACCAGACAACTTTAATGCCCAAATCAACTTGGAGATTTTGCTCTTCCCACAAAAATATCTCCACACTCAGTGAGTATTTCTAATCTTGTTGAGTGGTTATAAAATCTAGACTTTGTTTCATCCTAGAATATCACATCCATATTTGGTGGTTGCTCCTATGCAATAGTGGTATAAGAAAGCAGCTTCTCCCTGGATTCTGGTCACATGCTCTCATCTCTGCTATTGTGTGTGATCTCTAAGTCAAGCTGCTACTTCTTTCACGACACTGATTCTGAACATGGGAAGTAGGGAGAACATGTACCCTGAACTCCTGCCCCTGACGTCGATGAGGTAAACACTATTTTTTCCTAGTAAAACTGAGACATTATATGACTTATCATTTTCATTCTCTCATCTGATTTTTCCAGGGTGCATTTGGAGGGTCTGTGTATTTCAGTGATTCGATACATGATTTTGCAAAACCCATGTGTCATTAACAGACATATTCAAAGTTCAAGTTGGGCAGATTGACATTAACATAAACAAGTACAAATAGTTGGTTAGTTTTATCATCTTAGAGTTCACTTTCAGCTCATTTTAAAAACACTGAGATTTGTAAAATATTGATGTATCAAAGAGTATAAAAGATATTTAGACTTTTTTCTTTTTTTATATTCATATTTTTTAATTTATTTATTTATTAAAGATTTCTGTCTCTTATCCACCATTGCTTCCCATTTCCCTCGCCCTCCCCCAATTAATTCCCCCCCCTCGTCAGCCCATAGAGCTATCAGGGGTCCCTGACCTGTGGGGAGTTCCATCTAGGTCTAGTAAGGTGAGCATCCAAACTGCCTAGGCTCCCACAAAGCCAGTACGTGCAGTAGGATCAAAAACCCATTGCCATTGATCTTGGGTTTAAAACTACAACTTCCTGTCTTTTTCCACTTCCATATCTGTGTATTTTTTCATATTCTTCAATCAAAAGACTACATCTTCATAGATCAAATACAGAAGCAAATATAGAACATTGATGTTTTTTATAACCAAACAAAGAGCATAACTTCAAAAAGGAAACAAATAGCCCATGCCAATATTTTTAATTTTGAAAGTGATAGTAAAATACATTTAACAATATCAAGTTTGAGTTTACTATTCCTTTAAACAGTAAATACATATTTTAAGATGTCTCCCTTTCTTTATTAATATATGAAAAGTTGAGAGATACAATCAACAGCTCTTTAGGGTGCACTGATAATCTTGAGTGTAAATGGAGCTTCGGACCAAATGTTGGAAAACAGTTGCCAAGAAGCTCTCACAATACAGCCAATGCCATGGCAATTAACAAGAGGGTGTACTCAGAGCAGAATGTTAGGTGTACCTTCTCCACGGAGTCATAGTTTTTATACAAAAGAACTGTTTTTATAAAAGATGCTTGAGTCACACTGAGCCAGGTTCTTTTAGGACACATCTTCCCAACCTGGAAGTGGAAACCTAATGTTCTTTTATTTATATAATCAAGATTTCACTATCAAGTGATTCTTTGGAGACAAAAATGTACTGTCCTAAATGGAGAACATAAATAACAGTTTGGTTTTTCTTTTTCTCCCATGAAGTTTCACCCAATTGAGTACCAGACTGCTCATTGAACTTGCCAATGCCAACCTAAGTCATTCAGACAAATTTTAACAAAATTAAAATGACTAACTTCAGGTCAACAACAACTATGGAATTTTCTTGTTACTGACACCATTTATCAAGGAGGATAAATACTAAATTTTTACATATATTGAGAGATTGCCAGTTTTTAACTAAAGTGAATCATGTAATTTTCATTTTTACAAATGTCTATAATTCAATACATATATAGTATATATCATAATGTATACAAATACTCATGTTTTTGAAAAAACTTTTATGTCTAGTTAAACAGTTTTATTTGGTTGTAAATTATATAGTTATTTTTTCTATGCTTATTCATATATTTTATAACAAAATTTGATTGTTCTAAAATAAGATATGGTATTAAAATATACACTGCAAACAAAACTTGTTTTATTGCCGTATTACAGTAATGAAACTATCATGTGTTTGAGTGAGCTTCATGAAATTTGCTTTCCCACAGCAATAATTAGGCAAAGAAAGCAGGGACTTCTGTCAACAGCTCTGCCTCACCTCAGGTACTAGCAAATTCTTATTACGTATGCGTTTCATAAGACTAAATTGCAAGTTTAGGTGCTTTAGTTTCTTGTTTAAAGTCTATTTCTACTTTGTTTGTTATTTTACATATCTGTTCATTTAGATAATTACCTGACACCTGCTCATGACAGATTGTTTTGACAGATTATATTGGCTGAGATGAATTTTGTTACCTGCCATCTGTCCAGTAAAGGTGAGCTCAACAAGCTGGTAGTTTCCAGATCATCCTTAAAACTTTTACTCTTAATTCTTTGAAATAAAAATACAAAACATCTGTTTATCAGTTAGAGTTGCTTTTTAACCCTACGAGCAAGTTGAAGAGGTTAATCATCATCCTATGTAGCAACTTTTATCTTGGCATCTAAACTACTATTCTCGGGACAGATTCAGACCCTGTGTCCTGGAAAGACTGTGCATTCAGAAGTGGCAGCTTCAACATTTTCTTGACTTAATTGAAATGCAAGTTTATGCTGGAAGATTAAGCATTATTTTAAATCCAACATTTTATTTTTTTAAGGGATTAACTAATTCTGTATGTGTTTGTGTGACATTTCTGTCCTGCCCAGTCCTATAAATGTTCAGTCCCAAAGAAACACATAGAGGCTTACATTAAATCTAAACTGGTTGACCTATTAGCTCAGGCTTCTTATTAACTCTTATATCTTACATTAACCCATAATTCTTGTCTGTATTAGCCATGTGCATTGGTACCTTTTTCAGTGAGATATTCTTAGCTTGCCCCCTCTGTGTCTGGGTGATGATTGAAGACTGAGTCTTTCCTCTTCTCAGAAATCTCCTATTCTGGTCACCCAGCCTATACTTCCTGCCTGGATACTGGCTAAGCAGAGTTTTATTAAACCAATACAAGTGGCAAATCTTTACAGGGCACAAGACCATTGTCCCACTGCATTTGTATCAATGTGTTTTATCTGTGCTTTTGTTCAAAAGGAGACCATGGATGGCTTTGGGGAGTCTCTTTTTGCCTTCCACATTGTCAATGCAAGAGATGTTTTGCATCAACTCTGTGAGTGCTTCCTATTTCAGGTGATTCTATTCTCTTTTGCTGGAAGATCGCTCAGATTACAGACATAGCCACTGCATTGATTTGGTTTGATTTTGTTTTTCATGGGCTCCAAGGATCAAATTCAGGCCATTAGACTTGCGTGGTCAGTGTTTCTACCAAATGAGCCATCTCAATGACTTTTCAGTACTTGCTATTGTTTGCATCATGACTAACTCTAAACAAATATTAATTGCATTTTCATTTTGTGGATTTTAAGCATTAGTGAATAACAAATACTTCAGATTAAAATGGAAAAAAAATTATAGCATGTATGTAACATTGTTTACACTATGGACTGAAAGTAACTCTACTTTTATAGATTTTTCTGAATCTAAACACTGAAATAATATTTAACAAAGTGAAAGTTGCTAGGTTGCTATAAGTCTGAGTTTATTTAATAAATCAAAAAGCATCTTATGAGAAGTGTTAAAATAATTTTTGAAATAAAATAAGAGATTGAAAAACTTGAAGACCAAATATAAAACATATCTAAAGGAAAAATAATATTTGTGAAACAAATTTTAGGTTTTTAGCTCTATGGTTAATTCTAGGAAAAGAAATAATAGTTAATATTGCCCTTGTTTTTATAATTATGTATTTTATATTATGTGACCATTTGCTATGAACTGGATGTAGAAGATAACACACCAACAATCTGTATTCACACTTATTCTGCTTAAGACCTAGCTTTCGTTGTCTTCCTAAAGTAATCAAGACTTTTGCTTCTACCTTTACCATAAACTACTGCTATCTAAGTAGGCAAACTTTCTAAAGTTGTATGAATTTGCAATTTAAAAACAGTGAACTTGTGCTGAAAATAAAAATAGAATGCCATGATCATGAGATATTTAAAATGCATCCAGTGGCTGATAAAATGACCTGTACTTTAAAATCATTGGAAAGTCGAAGGGCCAGGATTTTGCTACCCTTATAAATTCTGCCTAGTTATGTGACATGATAGGAATTTTTCACTGGCTACTCGGAGACAGTGTCCTATAGCTGATGTAGAGCAGTCTATTGGACTATGGGGACTTGAAGGAAAGGAGCAGAGCAGGTCCTTAAAGACCCTCTAGTATAATGGGAAGGCAGCACCAACATAAATATATGGATACACACACAAGTGACTCCAAGAAATAAATATACACAATCAACTGTAGGACCAAAGGCACTCTCAGGGGCCTCTTTGTGCTATACGATCCCATGATTTGTTGAAGAATCACAGTTTTTGCCGAGAATATACAAAAATCTTGAATTTCGAGAAGCCTGAAGTTTGAATAGCTGGAAATCCGTCAAACTTATGAGGAAAATCTCCATCAAAGCACTGAGCTTTAGGTCGTACATATCAGACACACATCATGCTCATCAGAAACATAGCCAAACTGCCTTGATGGCAACATGCAGCCAAGGTATTTAGCAGAGGAATGAAAAATACAGCCAACTGAGCCATTGTCCACATGGCATGGAGAAATTGTTCAACTAATTTTTTTTGATGGATGGGACCACTTGTTTTGGCATCCTGTCAAAACTGCCTCATACACAAAAGCCCTGTGTGAGTCGTCAGAGGTTCCAGTGATGCTCAAATTCCAGGCTTGCTACAATTTGAAAGCTAAGATTAGAGACATTGTCTAATAAATATGCTGATTTATTTCTGATCTAACTCATCGTGAGAATTCTGCATCTTTGATTTAAGGAAAGATTTATCCGTAATGCCCAAGCCATAGCTTCATTACTAACTTTATGACTATATTATATTATCTAACCAAAAATTATGTATGACATATAATACTAAAAATAGTATTTTCAAGGACAGTCTTTGATTTTCTCTAAAAATTCCTCATCTGGAAATAGTTACATGATGACAAATTGACATTTGGGGATAGTCACAGGAATGAGAAAGAGAATGATTGTGCCACACAACACAAGGAGACATAAATGTACATTATGAAGGGCTTTTATTATTTAACTTATTTTTTCTAATTTTTTGTGCTTTATATTTATGAGTGTTTTGTTTGCATGTTCATCTGTGTACCACATGTATGTCTGGTGCCAACAGAGATCAGAAATGGACATCAGATCCTCTGGAACTTGAATTATTTGCAGTTTTGTATTGTCATGTTGGTGCTAGTAACTGAACTCAGGTCCTGCGCAAAAATCAAGTACTCCTAACTGCTGAAATATCTCTCCAGATCAGGTCCACTCATTTTAAGTGATTCAAGAAATAAGGAGTACCTTAATGATCAGACCAAAATGGTGCAATACAAAAAAAAAAAAATAACTGCAAAGAAAAATGAGAACCATGCCCATTACAAAGTCAAACAATTATAATGAGGAAATTCAAATTCTAGAACAGAAGATAATTTATATCAGCTTGTAGCCTTATGTTCTCAGGTTAGGTAGAATGGTTAATAATGCCCAGCCTATTCAGGAAGAAATAGTTTGGGGTTTGGGGTGTGCCGAGCATAGTTTTTAATTTATAATGATGCATTTTGCTGGTCTCAAATGATTGGTCCAAAAAATAGTCATGACATATTTTTAAAAACATTGATAAGATTACAACTGTCATAAATAAATTTATAACGTGAGCCTGCTTGAATGAAACCCCCAGCCCTGAGAGTGACCACTGAGAAAGGTGAGTCAGTCAGTGCGATTTTCTCATTGCTTTTTGAAAGACACTGAAACTCGGGGAAACATGAGGCATCTGCAAATTAGCATAAAACACAGAAGAGAAGTCTTCACAGGTTCAAGCCTTCACTGAGTTTTCTACCAGCTGCTTATAAATAACCTAAAAATAAATTCGGACTTTTTAAACTGTTGATCATGTACATAATAACAAATGAATTTAGCTGAGTGTACCTTATGAAAACAATTACCTCCTTTGCTAAATTTGCAAAAGTAATGTGTTTAAAGATTCTTAATGTGGTAGAGAACAGGGGCACTTCTGATGGGGATGCTCAATAAAAGTTTGGCAAGAAAAACATATGACTGAGCTGGGCGGTGGTGGCGCACGCCTTTAATCCCAGCACTCGGGAGGCAGAGGCAAGCAGATCTCTGTGAGTTCGAGACCAGCCTGGTCTACAAGAGCTAGTTCCAGGACAGGCTCCAAAACCACAGAGAAACCCTGTCTCGAAAAATCAAAACAAACAAACAAACAAACAAACAAAAACATATGACTGAAATGTGGAAAAATCAACCACATTTACTATATTGAGATCAGAGAGCATTAAAACAGAAATGATAAATGGTAGACATTATATCAATTATTCTTAATCCATTATGAGTTGGAAAGACCATGTCTTATTGAAATGGCCCTATCTTCTATGCAACCCACATGTCTTACTTAATTTCCAGGAATATGACAAAAACTTAATCTTACAATTAACAGTTTAATTAGCTTCTATATTTTAAGATAAAAGTTACAGATTCATTTCTTTGTGTTTTAAGTAAAGTCATTTATCCTCATTTTTCAAATAGTATTTATAATGTGATTTGCCAAATTATGTGTTTACTAAAAGGGCTCAATTTTACATGAAAACCACATTTCTGATATTTAGCATGAGAGCTGAAGAAATAAATGCTTCAAACTGCTTTAATGATTAAATAAATAAAACCATATACGTAGGAATGCCCTCAGGTTTTGGTTGTACCACACACCAGTTCTAACTATTGCCTCTGTCTTTATGAGACTTATTTCTGTATTATACCATAAAATAACAACAGTTTTTCCTATCTACATGGATACCATATTTTTTCCTACATGGATTTTTAAGGCTAAACAAATAAATGATCTTCAGGTTTTTTCTAGCCTATGGGCGGATTAAGGCATGACGCATTTCAAAAGCATCCACATACCTTTAAAGCATGGCTGAAGAGTTTCTCAAGGCACTAAGAAGAGATAAGGCATCTTTTAAAAGTATTTTGCTCACCTTTCTTTAAAAACATGGGAGGGGTTAAGAAACTTGGGGTTTATTGAATCGAGTAAAGCCTCAATCCTATCGTAATCCCTATTCGGGGGTGATATTGATCAACAGAGTCAAAGACATAAGAACCTAACTAAAATAAACTGTGGCTTTTTGTATCCTCAATGGGTTCGTCATGAGCTTCCTGTAGGTAAGAACACAAAATATCGTTTTCCTTTAGAGATTTGTTATTTATTTCTATTAAACATGCCCCAGGAATGCTCTAACACCAGATAAGCCTACAGTGCATTCAATTGTGAGCTTTGTTTTTCCTAAGAATTTTTAGAGGTTTTACAAGTTCAGGATACCAATTGACTTCAGCCAATATTTTTAGCTATAGCTCATAAATAAAATAATATGAGATATTTTTGGTGTATATTTCATTTTATTGTAACTTAAAAAATACCAGGTAAATATGGTGATGCCCGTTTGTATTTCTGGCACCCTGAGGGCTGAGGTAGGAGGACTGTCACAGGTTTCACATTGGCCTGGGTGACATCAAGATCTGAGGCAATACTCAGCTATATAGTAAGACTTTGCCTAATGAAAAAAAAAAAACAGTAATGCATTAAAGATACCTTTCAACTGCCGTTTTGTTAGTAAATGCTCAATTGTGTAGAGTCTTGATCACATGACTTTGATACAAGTTAGAGTTTGAGGAATTATATACCAGGGACTAATTGGTCTTAACATTTCCTGTCATTTGTACATGCATGCATACAAGTGTAAAAGATTTACAACCTCTGAATTAAATATTTTTGATGCATGTACCTTGTGCCTGCTACTTAGGCTGTTTTAAGATTTCACTGGATTTTATTTTTCTTCCACACCTTCTCAGGCTCTCAGGTTGCGTCCTGTTTTATAGTTTCAGGGTTTTTTTCTGTTTATGCTTTTTCAGTGTAGAGTATATGAAGTTTTTGGTGGCAAAATGACTCATGTGTCAAAAGGAACTATGCCAAACTATCGCCAAGCTCTCGTAGAACTTCAATCCTCACAGGGACATGGAATCGCATTAAATGCTGTCACCATGTAATTAAAAATAAACTTTTCAAAATTCATGAGTTTGTGGTGATATAGGCGCTGATCTTTCTGGGTCCTTTGACCCCTCCCTCTCAGCCGGCTCTAACGTGTGCTGGAACTCTGGAGTCAAAGGCCTCCCAAGTCTTCCTCTCCGTGCATAGCTAATGGTCCTGGCTCCCACTTCAATTATGTCCTCTTCATTATGCTTCCTTCCTCACTCTCACAGTTGTTAAAATGAAAAGCCTCTTTTCCAGTACCACAGCTCCATTATGCAGGCCTATACCTGTGCTGGCAGCATGCTCTTCTTCTCACCTCATATTGCCTTTTGCCTGGGGAGGAGATCCCTGCCGTGCAACTCAAGCTGAAAACTGAAAGAAAATTAAGTTGCTGTTTGGAGTTTGAGCGAATTATGGAAAACGGGCCCTTTTTTGTCTACCAGGCATGTTGGTATAAGCTATTACCCACCTTCTATCCCATTCCCTACCGTGGTAGCTGTCGGTATGGAAATCTCATCTAAACTTTTTATCAGTTTGTAGCTAAGGCAAGGAGACCAATGTGCAGGAAAACTTCCTGCAGACTGTGGCTAGGTGTCAAGCATAGCCAGCACAGGATGATGATTGATCTGGCTACTGTACTGTGAGGAATTGAACTGCAAAGTCTGGAAATCTAATTAAAATTTGTTTCTAGCTACTATAAGCATAAACTGCAATCAATTGTGTGGTAGAAAATGTGAGCAAATCTAAATATGTTATTGCCTCCAACAGATCCAGACTTTTGTCATAGAAAAACACATTATTTTATGGCTTCATGTTGTATATGTATTTTCTTCAGTGTATGGCATACATAATCTAACATGTCTGAGGCTTCAGGATAGTAACATTAAGGCACTCAATAAATTGGGAGGCCAACATGTATTTAGTTCAGATGGAAACCCAAATCAAGCAAGCAGGAACATGTATCATGGACTGCCCGTCTTCAGAGAAACTCTCTTGGTAATGCCAACTATCTCAACAATGTTATGACTGATATAGTTGAAATGATATTTCAGTGGTATTATTTGCAAGACAAAGTAGATAATAGACTTGTATATACTATGCTATGTTTTGGGACTCAGCTATTAAAGAAATTTTGTCTGCGATTGTGTTCAAATGTTTGAACCTGGAAGTAGTAGCCTTTCTGAAGGCAAACATTATCAGAGAGAAACAATACAAAATGTTACTCTCAATTGTGGGCATCTAAATGAATGCAGTTTTTATTGGATGTTTCATCTCAGCATCTTGAGTTTATAAGAGTTACATCTCAATATCTTTGATGAGATGACATGCCCTTACATGGCTCCAGGGACTGACTTCACTGTAGCTAATAAGGGAATAAAGAAATGACAGGTAGAGGGACATGGACAAGAGCTGGGATTAGGTAGTATGGGCTCTTGATGGAGAAAAAAGAACACTTAAGAAATTTAAAATTTTTATTACATGCAATGTAACAGGCAGGCAGGTTATTGCATACAGCTGAATCATGGAAACAGGGTTTATGGAATACAGCTGAATCAAGAATGCAGCCTTAGCCTATGTGGATAGATGCAGTCTCTGCAGAAAGGCAGTCATCAGATGCTAAACTTTTGGGGACAGATAGGTAGGTAGACAATTTGGGCATATACTGTTAACATTCATACCTGGACCAGGAGGGACGGCTTTGCCATAGTCCATGAGGATGAGGTCTTTGGGTCCTACTTGCACTAATTACCTCACTCGGTAATGCTTCCTCTGCTCCCAAAATGAAAAATTGGGAATATGTAAAATTAAGAAAGTCATACAGAATATCATGATTTAGGGGTTCTTGCTTTGTTTGTTTATTTGGAAACAGGAATCTCTGGCACTGAGATTAAGCAGAAAATTCAGGCAAAAGAGAAAAAGAATCTAACTAGCAAACCAGTGTTACCTAAATTTAAATTTTGTGGAAAATCCTTAAAAATATTTAAAATATGTATTCAATTTATAATATCACATTATAAACAATTTTTCATTTACAAATTCAGTTTATCATGATATATTGTATGAAGTTATTTGTAATATATAAATATTTTAATCATTTATTCCATATATTATTCCACACATGAATTTTGAAAATTAATTTATTTTCATTTTACTATTTCATATGTATATTTTGCTAAATATGTTTGTATATACATATGTATAAAGAGTTCTTTGATCAAAACCACCTCATTATGAAATTATTCATATGATAAGTTACCTAATGACTAAAAACAACATCAAAATTATTTATTTATTCTGGCATTTGAACAAAATAGTGGAGTAATAAGGGAATTCAAATTTAATTCTGTGTTGTAACATCATCAAACAATGAACAAGTAGATAAACCTTTCTGTTCTGATACTTAAAATTTTTACATATTTCTTTAAGACTAACTAATTAGTTACTAAGAAACAATAGGAGTACCAAATATTGATTTTCAAAGCATATATACCAAGAAGGGTATAATCATAATTATTAAATATATATTAGCAAGTAAGCAGGCATGTCCCACAATCTTCCTCCTCTCCCTCCCCCATATCATTCTCAGCATATGAACAATGTTTCTGATTTCTCTCAGTAAACATTCACTCCATTTGTTCCTGAATTTAGGAAAAATTCAGTCATATAGCATGATGTCTTGTCTATGGCTCTTAGAACTCAATAAATTAAAAAAAAGTTTTAACTATATTTATTAATTTGTGTATGTGTGTTTGTGTGTGTATTTATGTGTGCTTGTGTGTATGTGATATGTGCATGTGTCTGCATGAATATTTATACATGTGAGTGTGTTTGTGCATGTTTGTGTATAGGTGTGCCCTGGCTCACTTTTGCAAGTGAGTTTCTGGAGTTGGTTCTCTCATTGCTTTATTGTGTGATGGAGAACAAACACAGAACATCAACTTGGATTTGATCTTCGATACCATATGGATTATGAGTACTTATAACTTTTAAGTTAATGCTTCGCGTTGTATCCTAGGAGGTCTCATTGTTCTGAATTAAGAAAATTAGAAAAAAATAAATCAACTGCTATTATTTTTGCCCTTTTTTACCACTGCCATATGGAAGTAGGTATAAATCTCGTTTGATAACTGTTCTCCAATACTCATTGGTATTTATATAAATCTAAAGACCTAATAATAGATAAAATAATAGATAAAAAGTAGGAAAAACATAGTTAATATTTCAGTGGTTTATGGGTCATGCTTGTAAACCTTCAATTTTATTATTAATTTAGTATTAATGTATATATGCCCAATGATATTGAAACAGATGACAAGCAGCCTATAAAAGGAAGGGAGGATGCAGAAGGTGATGATGGCAATGACAGTTGTTGAGAAATATTTTAGACTGAGACTTCTTTCAAGTCATTATTTTGTGCTAGACCCAAAATTATGTCCTAACACTAATTCTTCCCCCAGCATCTTTATCAAGGTGAGGATTTCCTGGAACCTTAGTAAGCTGAAATTGTTTAAAACAATTATCTATCAAATTCACTTCAACAATCATGTTAATTCAAGCAATAGTAGGATCGTATCCATACTATTTACTTAACTCATTTTGTTTTCTGTTACTGTGGAAGGGTTGTCCAGATGTTAGTTCAGGCACAGCCTTGCCTTCAGGACTCTCTCTATTCAATTATATAAGCAATGGATTCTGACTCTGGGGATTTCAAAGATTATATGTTATTTCCCCACTGGTATCAGAAGAATTAAGTCCAATTTGGGGAGACTTTGACTTTGCAGACAGGAGTTAAGAGATTTCAGTGGAAATGATAGGACTGTGTTAAAATAACAAACCAGCAACCACAAGACAAAAATCTATCTGGGTTCTTTAAAGAGTTATGAGTGATTTCCCTTGAATAAACAAGTTATTTTGACAGGGTTCTAAAGTAATTTAGAGAGAAATCCAGGAGAGCATATGAAAACCCACATGGCAGGCGGGAACACTGTTTTTAAAAAGTTTGTCAATCTAATGAGCACTTAATTAAAGTCAACAGAGTCTCTAAGTCTCCAAGTAATTTTCAAAAAGAGCTTTTGGGAAAGGGGAATTTTTTTCTCCATGCTTGTCCTCATTTTCTCTTATTCTCCATTTGTCTGAAAACTGAGGAAAGCCTTTTTAATATCATCTTTGGGGTTTTGTTCTTATTAACTCTTGCTTCTTATCGTTGAGCTCACTGTGAGACCAATCAGAATTAAACCCATTTGTTTCCTTCCATGTTACCAATACTTTGGTCTTACGAAAATCACTAACTTTTTTTTTTAGATTATTTACTTAAATTCTTTTTCAATAAATATCAATATTCTTTTACCCCTTCTGTTTGTTGATGTAATTTGTATCTATTACCTATCATCTATGCTTTCTCTTTTTAATTTTTTTATTTAACCAAAAATAGTTATAGCATCCCTCTCCTTCCCTCTTCTCCTCTAACCCTTCCATGGCCGCTTCTGCTCAGACTCTTTATGCCTTGTCTAGGCAGCAATGCCATTTAGATTTCATGGGTGTAGCTTTTCTGTCAGAGCTAGAATATACAATCTCACCACAAAGTTGTTAGTCTCAGGCTTTTACAATCTTAAGGCCCCATCTCCCATGATGTTCCTGAGCCATAGGTGCAGGGATTGTGTTATAGATTATGTCAACAGTAATGAGCCCCAATGTCTGCTCTCTCCATTCTGACAAGGTCTGTCCTTTTCCAGCTAAAGAAGAAAGAAGTTTCTTTGAGGAGGAATGAGCTCTATCCTCATCTATGTCAACAACACCTATGGTAAAAAGTTGGTCTGAGGTCTGTGTCAAATTTAAAAGAAATCTCTACCTTATCATCTGTTATCTATGTGCTTGTCTTCCTGCTTGTCTGTTGTCTATGTATATCATTCTTTGTGCTTTCAGTTTGATTATGATATATTCAGTTTTGATCTGCTTATTTCTTAGCATAAGTACCAAGAAAATTATAGAGAACCAGGACAGCCAGATTACAGAATGCAATAGGACGTTTACTAACTTAGTACCTTGTTAAGAAGAATAGATAAATCAATAGTCAACCAAACAACTATTTGACAAAGCTTGTTAAATATAAAAAATGCCTATTTTCAAATAACCCGATATTATGGGAACAAATACTGTTCATTGACTGAACTGTGTGCTGAGTTTCTTTACTTTGCATAAGCTAGAACCACCCTTCTCTGCTTCTAACAATCAGGCCTTTCTCTTGTACGATCTATTGACACTGAATGGTTGAAAAATAGTCAACATGTGTCCTAAGAAAATAGCTAGAACATTTCAGTTTATGAGGTCTCGATAGATACCTCTGTATCTCTAAAGAAGTTGCGAAACTCAAATTAAATGTACAAAGGGATATGACATCATAAGGGACAAAAGTATCCTGAGATTGGGTCAGCAGGAATAAGGTCAGAGGGATGAAGAAACTATTTCTAGGTGCTCTGTGGATATTACTACAACAGTACAAAGTCATATCAGCCATACTAGAGACAATGCTGCTTCAAAGGAGAGAAAATCCATAAAAGAAGGACCCTAAGGACAAACCCACAGGAAACATAACAAGGCTCCATCTGCAAGCACCTATTGTTAACAGAACACAAATATTTACATAGGAAAAAAAAGACCAAAGAGCTCATGCATTGAAGCCAGAAAGAAATAAAGTAAAAACAAACAGAAATAGCAATCTTTAAGCAGTTTTTACTTAGGAAACCCAAGAAACAAATTTGAGATTTCTGTATTTCTCCATACATATTCATAAATTGATGGGTAATTTTTTGAAATGGGGCAAATAAAATTATTCTTTATTAATAAAAATCGAAGTATATTCTTTTATAAAATTAAGCATAATTTTGATGATACAAATAAAAACATTATATTGAAAAACATAGTACATTTAATCTAAAACAATTACATGACAATATCTCTAACTTTACTGAATTTTATCTGGAAATAGTTTCTTTTTAAAGAAATATTCTGGTTATATTTAAAATAACCAATCTCATTATCATTTCACTTTACAGTTTAAATCCAAAATAGTATATAAGATCCAAACAACCTATTTCTAATACCAGTCGTTATTTCAATAAAAATTGCAACAAACAGAAAAATGTAAAGTCTTGAATCTTTTAATGTAAAAGATAAAGTATGTTGTATCCGAAAATTTAATTTTCCTATTGACGTTCACTAAAACATGCTCATATCTGAGATCAATGCAACACTTTAATAATTGGGTTGTATGAGAGATAGACAATTCCTCCACTGGCTAGAATGACTATTTTGAGGTGTGGTCAATTCTCGAAAAACTGATTTTTTTAAAGAAACTTTATATGAAGTTTGTATATGGATTTGAATGTTGAATGGAGAAATTGGTTCTCTACAACTGAGTCAGAGTATCACTCAAAATTCCTCTTTTCTAAGCATTTGATTCTGTGACTTGTGGTTTGTGTGCTTACCAAGATGGCTATGCATGCAGACTAATACATTTTTAGATGATGTCATTACGCAAGTCAAAAGGTTGAACACTGTTCTGAGTTTAAAGGAAATGAACAAATAAAATGGGCATATATATGGATTATATATGTATCTATATGAATGTATATACATAGATATGGACATCTATATGCAAAGATTTACTTGAAAAGCTTTAAACTGGTAAGAACTAAGTAGTGCAACCATGGCCATCTAAGATACTGAAGAAACTGAGAACAGAATAGTTAAAAGGTATGAAACTGGATGCTTCATCAGTCCAATTTTAGTGGTAAAGTCCTGGGGTATTACTGGAGAATCGCTGCTCTTTGGTCCAGACTGGAACCCACAAAAGCTGGAGTATGACATCAGTGAAAAATGGAAGTAGCATTCGCGACAGATATAGACTCTTCCAGAGACAAGAAGTAAAAGCAAGCCAGAGTATGGATTTTTCTCTAGACATCCTAATATCTGGGTCTCTAGAGTCACCCAACTAGGAAGTCTCTTCTGCCAGCACCTCAAGTCCTTCTTGGAGATACTCATAGAGAAACATCCAGATTAATGTTGCCATATGAGTGCTATTTACAGTCAAGAGTAACAACAACTTTCCATTAATGGGAAAACCCAAGATTCAGTTGGTGGGATTATCTGAAAGATTGGAAGGCAGAGAAAGAAGGGAAGGTTGTTGTCATCTTCTTATTGGGAAGGACAAGTCACACACCATTAATGAAGAATAAACATGCATTTTATTATGATTTAACAATTGAGTCTAAGCTTACCAAAATTTGTTATCAACAAGAGATAAATATTCAGTGCATTTTTTTCTAGTTAAAAGGGAGGTTGGCAAAAAATAAAAAATAAAATAAAATAAAAAATTAAAAAAAGCAAAAAAAGAAAAACAAACAAAAAAACAAAAAAGGGAGGTTGAAATGCTGGTAACTTATTGTTCACTCTTTTAGCCTGTGTTCTATATGATATATGTATGGATATCTGTGCTTATGACAGCTGAAAATGCATTGATTATGACAAGTGTTTATGGGGATCAGCAGGACCTGTATTAGACAATTTACTTGGAAGAACTCAGAGAACCTCAGCTCTCTTAGCCAGTCTCACACAGCAGTGTGAATGTGCATATCTAGACAGCACAGACTCACACCACCTTCTCTTGATACCAGTACTCATCAACCCAGGTGATCCAGCCTTGCTCAATTTAGACATTTTAGGCTTTTGTGGGCTCTGAAGAAGCCCAAGTGCCTCTTCCTCACCATCCATTTAGGGTGTCTTCATGGACAACCAAACAGCAGTTCTTGACCTACACACTCACAATCTTTCCCATAGCATTTAGTTCTAAAACTACACAATGTCATTCTGGTCTTTCTTCCCAAACTATCTTTTCCTGTGTCCTCCAGATTCCCAATTTAAGAGTCAATAAACACAGCTGTGCCCCCCAGCTTCTCCAGGAAATTGTTTCCTGTTTTCTCTTATCTAAAATCTAGTAGTCCCCTAAGGGTACTCTCTTTTTGAGTAGAATTTCTGATTCTTTCACAGCCCATGAATTCTCATATGCTTCATTTCCCTCTGTTCTTCATATTCCTAAAGCATAGTTTGGAAGATAAAGCAAAAATTGTAAGAATTGTGTCCTAACCAAGCACCAATCTTCCATCTTAGAAGTGATGACCACTTTTCTCCTCTATGTCTCTCCACTAACAATCTGCTCTGCCCATCTCCACTGAGGTAGATTAAAGGGATGACAACCTATTTCTTTTCTTTGAAGCTCCTCCCCATGATAGGGGTGTATTAATATGAGCGGTGCGGCTGCGTCCCCAGCACCCCGGCCGCCTGCTAGCTTATGCCCGAAATAACAACACACAAATTGTATTCATTTAAACACTGCTTGGCCCATTTCTATCTAGCCTCTTCTAGGCTAATTCTCACATATTAATTTAGGCCATTTCTAATCATCTGTGTAGCACCGCTAGGTGAGCTTACCGGGAGATTCTAGCCTACGTCCATCCTGGGCTGGAGCTTCATCGCATGTGTCTGCCCAGGAGCAGGGAGTCTGGCGTCTCTCTGAGCTCACATCCTCTTCATCCCAGCATTTTGTTTTGTTTACTCCTCCCACCTATGTTTTAACCTATGCGGACCAAGCAGTTTATTTATTACTTAACCAATGACCTTCCTCCATCATAGGTGCTACAAACTTTTCATCTGAATCACCTCAGGTTTTATGACTGTTAGATTAAATTAATAAGGTAAACATACACTGCACAATTCCTGGACTCCTTCATCAAGTGTTTAGCAAACCTCACTCTTTACCTATTAGGATACACATCCCTGGAGCACAGCCAGGATGCTGTGAGGAATCTCAGCAGAGGTCCTTGACAAAACCCATGTGCTGAACAAAACCAGGTGGCAGCCTTGATGATCACACTGCCTCATTCCTGTCAACATTCCCTTTTCAAGCTGACTTCCAAGTAGATTCTTATCCCTAGTAGATTACCTGACTTCCAAGTGGATTCTTATCCTAGTAGAGAATTGTGAGCCATTGAACAGCAATGAATTCTTTAAGTGACCAGTTTATTGTGAAATGACTATATAATTTTAAACTGTTACTACCTGAATAGCTAATTACAGAACTATATATAACAGAATATAATGATTTAGCTATCTTATTTAAAGTGAAATATTATATTATTTAAATTCTAAATATTTTAATTTCACTTATCTTTTCTTTGCCTGATTCTTATGAGAAAAATATCTCAAGATATCCATCTTGCCTTTGCTTACCTCCTCACTGCTGGTCACAGTCACCCGCTGTGGCAGGTGGCCTCGAAACCTGGTTAGAAACCCAATCTTTTTTCTTGTCTGTACTCTTATTTTCCACAAATGTAAACCTACTCATGTTTTTCTCCACCATTTATCTGAGAATCCTAATTCTGCTCTCAGCTAGTAGCACAACTTTTGGTTCAAGAAGAAGAAGAACAAGAACAACAACAACAACAACAAGACCAAGAAGAAGATGACCAAGAAGATGACAAAGAAGAAGACAATGAAGAAGAAGACAGAGAAGAAAATGCCAGATATAAAGTTCCAAGGACACCATGAATTATTCCATCATTTCTTACCTTTCCTTCATCTTCAACTTCCTATATTTTACTGTGTCCTACCAAGTCTTACTTAAAGGTAGCCAAAACTTCATCTTATATAAGGAGATTCTCTTCTATATTCGTTGATACCCTTTATTCTTAGTTGTCTAACTTTCTCAAGCTCCTATAACATTCCTAGATGCATGACTTCAGCCTGCTTCCCTCACACTTACTGCCGTCTGTTCTTTCCCTTTCCAAGGCTGAATGTGATTGTAGGCATTTTTTATCTAGTCCACATGTAATATTGATTTTCTGCTGTACGGACACTATGTTAATTCAATTGTATTTCCCTATTGCCTATTATGTTTGATATTTTCTAAAATGTTGTCTTTCTTTGGCTTATTATTATTTGTTCTATAAAGTTTCATTCTATTTTTCAGTTTAGGCATTTCACATGTGGTCTAAATAGCTATGTGTCTATTCCACAAATTAACACAGATATATATCTCAAATAACTTGTCCAGAACAAAATGCATTATCTAGAATTCTCTGTGTTGCCTGTCTCCTTAATTGAATAGTTGTAATAACTTTACTGATAACAATGTTATAAATTTCAATATTCTTTTGATTCTTCACTTTTTCTTCTTCCTACAAGTGTCTGAACTTTGAATAGTGTTGCTAGTGTTTCATTTTATTCATTTCTAAATCCCTGAAATATATTTTCATTCCTAATTTAAACTAAGACTACCATTAATTTTATCAGAATTGTGTTAGTGGCAACATTTCTAGATTATGTGTTATTAGTTAGAAAAGTATAGATCCTTCAACTAGAAACTCTTATTTAGTGATTCTTGGTTTTATGATGCTCCCCATTTTCCTCCTTTATGTTTCCAGTTTGTTTTGTTTTGTCCTAAAGCTGAATGTATCCTAGTCCATGAGTTCATACTGGAATTGAACTGGGTTTAGCACTAACAATCTGGTATGTCCCGCCTTTCAATCCATTCAACACAGCAATTCTGGTTATCTTTCTGGTCTCAAATTGAAGATTAATTCATTTTTCTTCTAAGGAAAAATTATTAAAGTAAACATTTGCTCTTATCTATTATGATTAGAGTCTGATAAAGAGGATCTACCCTCTTGGCTATGGGAAGTAGACAAAATTGCCAGGGAGAAAGTTGGGATCTTGGGGGTGGGGTGGGATGGGGGTAAGGGGAGATGGGGAGAAAAAAGGGAGAAGGGGAGGATGGGGGTCCTTGGGGAAAAAGGATGATTGGGATAAAGGAAGGTTGGATAGGGGAGCACGGAAGCACAATTCTTAGTTAAGGGAACCACCTTAGGATTGGCAAGAGACTTGAACCTAGAGTGGATCCCAGGAACCCAAGGCGATGTCCCCAGCTAGTTCCTTGGGCAGCTGAGGATAGGGAACCTGAAATGACCCTATCCTATAGCAATACTGATGAATATCTTGCATATCACCATAGAACCTTCATCTGGTGATGGATGGAGATAGAGACAGAGACCCACATTGGAGCACTGGACTGAGCTCCCAAGGTCCCAATGAGGAGCAGAAGGAGGGAGAACATGAGCAAAGAAGTCGGGACCACGAGGGGTGCACCCACCCACTGAGACAGTGGCGCTGATCTATTGGGAGCTCACCAAGGCCAGCTGGACTGTGACTGAAAAAGCAGGGGATAAAACCCGACTCTCTGAACGTGGCGAACAATAAGAAGCCAAGGACAATGGCATGGGGTTTTGACCCTACTTCATGTTCTGGCTTTGTGGGAGCCTAGCCAGATTGGATGCTCACCTTCCTAGGTATGGACGGAGGGGGGAAGACCTAGGACTTACCACAGGGCAGAGAACCCTGACTGCTCTTTGGACTGGAGAGGGAGGGGGAGAGGAGTGGGAGAATGGGGAGAAGGTTGGGAGGAGGGGGAGAAGGGTGGGAGGAGGAGGAGGGAAATGGGAGGCTGGGAGGAGGCAGAAACTTGTTTTTTTTTCCTTTTCTCAATAAAAAAAAAGAAAGTGTATAGCTGAATGTTATGGTATATACTTATAATCCAAGGAGGCAGATGCAGGCAGATCTCTGTGAATTCAAGGCCAACCTCATCGACAAAAGGTAGTTCCAGGACAGACTCCAAAGCTACAGAGAAACCATGTCTAGAAAAACAAAAAAAAATATTATGATTATTGAGAAATAAACAATAACAAAAAGCTTGGGAGGATACGGATAGAGAAGACGTATAGTACAATTTTTGTAAAATGTAAATCAGTACAGTCTTTCAAAAAGCTAAAATTAGGGTTCAATTTTTTGATCCATTATTCCTATGTAACAAATCCAAGGCCAATATTTTACCAAATCAGGGAAAGCAATGTTTCCTCCATGTCTGCTCCTATTATTGATATTCAGATGGCACAAGAAGTTAATTGTATGGTATTGCTGTTCCACTTCTGGGTGTGCTTCTAAACTGACAAGCTAAACAAACCAAAGAGATATCCTAAGCTTTGTGTTCTTTGCAGCACCGGTCACAGTAGCTAAGATGGAGAGTCGGAGCAGGCATCTATCAATAATGGAGGTACAAAACAGTTTGCAACAGAGTCACAATGTATTTCCATTTAGCCAGAAAAGGAATAAATTCAGTTGTGGAGAAAAAGGACAGAACTGAAGAAATTTTGGAGGAAATAACACAGCTATAGAAACACCAAGACCTTGTTCTGTCTCCTACGTGAAGTCTAAAACAACAACAAAAACTCAGCATGAATAAAGAATTGTTATTTCTAGAAGTGGAGAAATGACACAAAGGAGGAATGAATGGTATTGAATTTGGCCACTGTCTGTATGCATGCACTAAAATAGTGTATAACTTAGTTAAACTGTAGATTGAATACACAAAAATCTGAAATGAAATAAAACACAGTGCTTTAAATATATTTGTAATACATTAAATAAATAGGACCACTAGATAGTCTTCTTGTTTTCTGAAATGGTGATTTTTGTTATTCAAACAATGAGATATAGATTACATATTTCAGTTTCAAGAATATTATGCTATCTAGATATACTTTTTAACAGTTCTTAAAACAATATCTCTGAGTCTATAGTTGCTGCAATAGCTATTTCTTGACAATGGAAACAAATGGGAAATAGAACATTTGTTCAGTTCTATTGATTTTATCACTGAACCTTAACACAATTTTCTCACTGGAATTTGAACTTCTGGTGGACAGGGAATGTGTTCTATTTATCTTTGTAATTCTACCTTTTTTCATATTTAGAGAAGTATTATACATAGTTTTAAATTTGCTTTGAAAATTTATTGTAAAATTAATAGGTAAGAAAAGCAAAATTACATTCTGGACTTCAGAAGCCACTGATAGAATCCTATGTGCTTTACTGGATATAAGTGTGAAGCTTCATCAATTCTCTTGAAAGAGAGAAAGGACGAATGTGCTTATTTGCTATGTAAATGTAGTCTACATCAAAAGCACATTTCAATGTAGTAGAAACATCAGCAGTAGCTCGAATTAAGAGCTTTCCCAGTCTGTGGTTTAGTACATGCAGGGGGGAAAAGGTCAACTCAAACAGTCTTCAGTGCTTTATTTATTGAGTCATTTAATTAGTCATCTAGTTAGTTTTGTTTTTTGAGACACGTTTTCTCTGTGTGATAGAGCTGGTTGTACTGGAACTCCCTAGGTAGATGAAGCTGGTGTTGAACTCACAGATATCTTCTCTCTTCTGCCTCCTGAGTTCTTGGATTAAAGGCATATGCCACCACTGCCCGGCTTTGTTTCTGATAAAGCATTTGAGATATATATATATATATATATATATATATATATATGCAAATTTGTTTCATTGTCAAAAACATGTATCCTTGGTTACTTTTGGAACATAAAACTTAGCTATATACACATCCACAATCATAAGCATATAATAGTAATTAAAACAAAACACTATACTACACAAAATATACACAAACACAAATTAATAATTGAATTACAAACATGAGCACCTTCAGAAAATTACATAAGTCATAAAGTTTTAAAATAATACAAAGTTTGGCTAAAGATATAGTTAATTTTGATGCCTTTGAAAATATCTTTTCAAAGAATACCAAACAAAATTTTCATCTGTTAATAAAGTAGACTTTTTTCCAAAAGCATCTCAGTACACTCCAGTCACTAAAACAATCAGTATGTGGAGAGATTTGTTAAAAATTTGTCAACTTGCAAAAGTACTGACAAAGGTCATGTGTAATTATATTCTTCTGTAAGTAAAATTTCAGAATGAAGACAGACATGAAGCATTTCTGACAGATTCTTAGAGTTACAGAAAGCTTAGTAACATTGGCTCCTTTGGAATGATGCTCTCTGCTGCTGACATTCCAGAAACATCTACTTTTCCAGCTGCAGAGTGTTCACATCCGAGAGCTGCAGCTATGCTCCTTTTACAGGATAACTTTCCCTGTCTCTGTATCACCTCTTTGATTCTAATTCACCAATTGTGCATCCTTCAACCCTGTCTCACCTAGGTGATGTTACCCCTGTACCTGGAAGACACACAGCTAATGGTGGTTGAGGCCATGTATTTTTAAGTACTTGACATTTAATTGAAGAATGATATAAAGGCTCACATGTTGGGTAGAGTAGCAGGTGAAACTTTATTCGGAGCAAAGTGAATATAGCACACATTAGAAGGAATATACTGTCAAGTTCTGCAGCAGATCATGGGTGAACATCCTAAAAGGTCCCAACTATTACTTGGAACCACCTTTCATGGGTTTAAAGGGAAGTTTGGTTACTTCTCTTTGGACCAAAATTTTTAGGTTATATTTTGATTGAAAATTAATTTTAACCATTTCTCTACTATGCAAGTCTTTTCCTAGAATATGTGTGATTTTAATCATATACTTGCTAAATTATACATAGACACAAGATAGTAAATATAGGGAATTCTTCCTAAAGTTCGCTTGTGGATAGAGTTTTTCTTTACTGAACAATAACCCAAAATAAATCTAGACCTGAGCACCTCACCCTGACACTATACCATTGTACCTGGACATAACTGAGCACAGTTGAATCTCTCTAAACTTGATTATCATTAAAGGGAAATTAAACATATTCAGTTGTTCAGAGAAGATGGTACCTGCCAGCTGACACAAGATTAATTCCTGGATTGCCAATGGGTAACCAGATGTGTTGTTCAGAGAGGGGAGTGTATGTGCATGAACAGGCAGATAAGAGTCACAGCTTGACCAGGGGATTTCTAGAAAAGCTGTGCATGCATAGCCAAAAGCAAAGTGTTGAACTAGTCCCTAACCTTGCTTACGTCAATACTACATACAAGTATCAGCTTGGGATCTTTCTCAAGAACCCAGCCTTAAACATACAGTCTCACTAAAAACACAAAACAGATGGAAATATAGAATTCATGGTATGTTTATAAACATTATTGGAAAGAAACAAGTCTGTCTTAACCATTTTCTGTTTGAAACACCTTGAAAGGCATTTGGAAATTGATTTGTCTGTGTTTGTAATTAAAACTTTGAAGATACACACAGTTACACACGGGCAAGCTGCCTCATGTTTCTCATGTCCCCTTCTTCTCACTCTTGCCATTTCTTTACTTTCTCCATTTGAAAATGACAGTGTTTGTTTGCTTTACTTCAATCAAATATCCTGGAAGTTTGGAGTAATATAAACAAAAAAGAGCCATTGAAAATGGCTCAGTGAGTAAAGGCACTTCTCAAGCTTGATAGCCTGAGTTAAAACTCTGGATCCCATGTGATACAGGAAAAATATAGACTCTAGAAAGTTGGCATGTGACCCCCACACAGATGTCACATTACAAAAAATTTTATACACATACACACACACACACACACACACACACCACACATACATGTGCCAATAAATATTTAAATAAATACTAAAAAAATGAAGACTAATTTCTATAGTGGATACTGGTATAAATACTTAGAACCTTTCCTGAGTTTTCAAGGCAACCATTTTGTAATATACTTACTCCAAAGAAACAAACACATTTTAAAATAGTGAGAACTTTGATATTGAGTCATTTCATAATAAGGCTTCATTGTTCTAACACTGTCTCAGATGAGTACAGTCCTCGGTTAAACAGAACAGCAGAGACAAAACAGACAAACACAACAACAAAATATTATCCAGGGAGAAAGCAATAATTAATACCTTTTAGTTCATCTTCAACTTGAGCGTGCATATTTCAAATGGGGATCTGCCTCTCTAGCTCTAGAGCAGAGCCCACGTTTCTTCATTTTAGGAGAGCATTTATATGAATGCTTTTTATTTTATGTGCTCATGGGACACTTCAAGAAGTAAAAGTATAGTGTAATTGGAACAGTGTGAAGATGAAGTATTTCACTTCTGTATGGTAATTCAGGAGTCTGCAAGATTTAGCCTTTTGTATAAGATCCCCCTATTTTCATCTTCATTTTTACTTGGCTTTGATGACATGATCTACTTCCAGACATTGGAGGGAGAGGGCTGTGTTTCTCAATCCCTCATGAAAGTTTCCTCGATTAAGCTGTCTGTAGTGGTCTCAAGTATTCCCAAGTTGATCATCTGCTTTTCGGGTCCTCTTTGGGCCTGTCAGATAACTGGGTTTCCGAGAGACTCAGTAAGTGTCCTCTAGGAAAAACGTGGTGTGATATATCCTCGGACAACATCCGGTATAAGACTTGTGAATAGATGGTTATATTGCATTTCAGACATGTGACGTTTAGGCCAATATATGAACTAGTAACTCAAGGTTAATGATGAGCGTTAAAGTGATGTTTTAAAAGTTGATTTATAAAGCCCATGTTCTCATGAACTCTGCTTTATTGTCTGTTTTTATGCTGTTGGTGACTACAAATTTACAACATCTGGGTTTTACACAAATATCATCTTATGATGAAAATGCACCAGTTAGTCATATATATAAAGCATTCATAATACATATATCTTTCATTTTGTCTTTCCTTATTAAAACACTAGGCTGTCATTATTTAATGTCTTTATTTCTGGGACTATCTGGAGATAAAACTAACCCCAATATAATTAAATTAAATTAAATAACAACTAACGTGTCAGATAACTTTAGTCAAGGTCTCCCTAGAATAGAGAAGTCTTTGTTACAGAAATCCAAGGCCTCTTGGAACTTCCCTTTCCTCAGTTTTGACTCTTATCTGAATTGAGTACAATTTTCTTTCAAACCCTTAAGGAGATTGCTGATCTTTCTCTTTTTTTCTAAGTTTAAGCCAATGTTAAATACTTGCAACGTTTTCCTTACTGTTTAATAATCTTTTTGGCATAGATTAGAAAAATGAATTATTTGTGTAGAAATACTTCCATAATATTAAATGATTTTCAAATGAGTTTTCTTAGTATAGGATTGATTTCATGTTATGTCTTCATGCCTAAAAAGTATTTCAGCATCCCATGAGATGTTTGTTCATTTTAAGCCTGTAGTTTGGAATGTGTAGACTGGAGGACTGCTTTTTCCTATGCCTGTCAACTACTACAGAGCTGGCATTCCCATTGTCTGGTTGAATTGTAGATGAGTTATTCGGAATCTTTCATAATTTACAGCCAACAAACTTACAAGCAAAGACATGGATTACTCTAGACATAATTTACAAATGTCATTTCCATTGTCATTTCTTCCACTTTCTTCGAGTCTCAAGATTTTTAAGTGCAATAGGTCGTCTCTAGCTGCCAACTCTTTGCAATTACATTTTCTGACGGTTTTACAGAATTTCTGATTCATCCAATCTCAGCTTTAATATACTTTTAAATTCCCTTGATGTCTCTAGGAAAAAAAATGTTCCCTGGGACTCTTCCTGTTTCACGTTGTAGTGTTGCTGTACAGCACCAAAGTATTTATCCTTCTAGCTTGATCCCAGGAATGTTGACGCCAGCACTGATGATGCAAACTAGAGCACATTTTGATGAGTACAGGCTCTGTTCTCATGTTTCTTCTGCAAATCCCATGATGAAAAATTTTCTTCTCTCCTGTGAAATCATTTCTGTGTACTTGGTACTCAGCAATTAAAAATTGATAATCATTACATAAATATGGCTAAAGCCATATTTTAAAAATTAAAATAATCCAGAGCTAAAGCCAGACATAAAAATATATTAAATGAAAAATTCAATTTACATATAGAAATAAAAAAAGAAGTGAAACAGTGTGGGATAGTGCTGTCCAACTGTGAACCTAAGCTTCTTGAGATGATTCTAAGTTTGAGGTCAGCTCAGGCAGTTTTGAAATAGGATGGATCAAAAAATTATAACAAAAACCAATGAAAAGAACAAACAAAATTTACTTAATGTGAGCATGAGGAAATATTTTAAGATGCTGTGACTCTTTGATGACTTTGTTTTAGTCGCAATATTTGGGAATATGCTTTTTCAGATGCCATTATATGCTAAAGATATGTAATATATTTTGTGTGTGAATTATAACTTAGTGAATCCAAAATATGATTGGACAAATCTATTAACCTAATTTAGGCTAAAATTCAGAGACTAGAATTAATGATGACTCTCATGGGGGCAGCTACATCTTAACAGATGTGTCCCTTAGTACCGCCTCTTCAGGTTCCTTATAAATTATTAGGGTAGAATCTCTGTTAGCAGAGCAAGAAAGACAGACAGAGCCCACCCTCAGTCCAGAATCTAGATGATATAGTAACCAAAATTTCTTGAATTTGCTTTGGTTTTCATTTTCTAAGAGGCTTGAGAGACAGTGTTTTGAAAATTTCACCAACATGTAGCGTTGTAAGTACAATTTAAAAGTAAAACTTTTGCTTTTGAAGTATGGGAACCCTTTCTTTTATATTTAATATGAGATAATTTTCACATGCTTCAATAGTAACATTTGGTAAAGAGAGTTTAAACATTTCTTTATGAATACTTTTTTATACAGAACCAATACCTACTGTAGAGGTCACAAATGTTTGTTTACAAGATCTACTAGAATTTTCTACATAGAACTCAAGACAGAATCTTGACTCAGTAAAAACATTTTTTTTGTTCATTTTGCATGTATAGGACCCAGTTTTAAAAATATTAAATTCTTTGTCACACCCTCCTTGACATATCTTGTCATGGATCAGGAAGTTTAACATCAGTAATAGGTATTTAGATAACAAGTAGAAAATAAAGTGGACAATTACTCCTGGACAACTAAAACTAAGAAGAATGTTTGTTTATATCTTAGTTTTTTGTTGCTTGAAATTTTCTCCTTACAAAGGAAAATATATTTGTCGTATCAGTTAAGCATTAAAAAATGATATTGTTCAGAAAGAGGGCATACGTTGTGGAGGATCCATTTGGTGCAATAGAGTCTTTTGAAAGATGTTGCTGTCATCACTATGGGCCATTTGCTTCACCTGCTAATTCCCAAGAACGTGAATGTAGCAGGAGGTTAGTGCCTAAGGCAGTCCTGCCTAATGCGGGAGCCAAATCAGTGGAATGGTTCCGGTATATATAAATGTTTTGTCACCTTCTCAGTACCAGAGAGCTCAAATTGCTGAACATTTTATTTCCTCTCATTTCTGAGAACCATGTGCTCCTTATTATAAAAGGTTTAGGGATGGCATACTGTGTAATAGCTCAGATGAGTGAAAACAAATTTAAATATAAGCAATGCACTGGCTTATACTTTACATGTTGTAAATACTCTTAGAAACAGTATGGGGCCTTATTAAGTTTGAACCTCAGGTCTTTCAACTTCCCTGAGAATAGGGAACAAATGGTAAATGCATGAGAAAATAAGGAACTAACCTTTGTGATTTCCCACTTCAGCCCGAGCCCAGATATTTTTGTCAGTTGCTAATTACAACCATATTTCTCTAACGTAGTTTATTTTGAAAGAACAAAACAAAAAGAGGAGAGAAAATTTCAAGGACAAAAGCAGCATCAGGCAATACGGACTCACAATTTTCTGAGATGAGAGGGACTTCCCAGGAAGGAGGCAATTGGCAAGACTGCCTGCCCGGAGAAGAGAGAGTTGGCATTTAACTAGATTAGTTAGAAGTGGAAATCAGGCTGTGATAGGTCGAGAGGAAAAAATGGTAAGAATGCTGGCTTAAAAGTATAGGATGTCTCAGGCCAACAATGAGATGAAAGCAAACTAGGCAGGGTATAGATTCACTAAGTACTTGTTCTTTTTTTGCTAGATACATGCTTATCTATAATGCATATTGAGTCCCAGCACCCTTTCCACGGGGTCATCTTCATAGACCTCAGATGATTTAAGAGGAAGAAGTAAGTACATATTTTTCATGTTATAAAGAATTAGGGAGATGGAAGAAAACCAATTCATTCAAAGTCAGATACCTTGGTCATCAAAGAATGCACAGATATCTGAAGTTCTTCTGCTACATATTTTTTTCTAGAATATTTGTTCTGAATGTGACCAGAGCTGCTTAGGCCCAGTAGTTCTGTTTCTCATCTGTCTGTCCTTGGGAGTTAAGATGCTAAGCAAGGCACCACGCTCTAGGATGGACTTGATGCTGCTAGCTCCTCTCAACATGTTACTTCTAATCACGGCAGCAAAGGTCTCTTACTGCATTTATTCCTTCCTAATTTTTTAACCCCGACACTCTTGCCCTGTTGACAGGAAAGTCTGTGGCCACCATTCATTGCATTAAAGTAATCAAACAACCACAAACTGTCGCTGTCGCTTTCATTTCCTGCCGTGGGCCATTTTCTTTAGCTGCATGTTTATCGTGGTAGCTGGGTGTCCCATGCCACCGTGTATCAGAAATAGCAGCAGAGATGTGTGCAGGTGCTGGGAAAATGTGAGAAGAAAGCATTAAATACTTATAACTCAGTTCCTGGCTTTCAGTTTACATCATTCACTTGCGGGTTTAGAAATGCTTTTTGTCTGTAGGATCAAATAAAAATCCTTAACTTATTGCTGTAGGATTTTCTTAATCCTCCCACAGTAGTTAGAGAGTCTCCCTAGGTTTACTTTGTTTGTTATAGCTTGTTCGGGAGTGATGTAAAGCAAGCTGAAATGCTTCCATCAGCAGCTACTAAAGAACGTTTTCTGATAGTAAGAATAGGATTTGGGTGTCCTTCTCAAGGACCTTACGCCCAGATGTTTCTACATAAATGTATGTCTCTATAACTTGGAAGACTATCAGGAAACAGGTGTTTGTCTATTAATAGGCAAGATGTAGCAAATGAAGGAGAAGGTGCAGAGCATGTGAAAGTCAGGTGGCCCACAGTTGAATACTTTTTACACAATAGCTAATCACTCCAAACTTAACATCTATTTATCATAAAGCCTATAATTACAAGCCAGGTGGCTGCAGTTAGAGGACTATAAAGAGGTAAGCAGGTTATTTGGCTCAACACTAATCTTTAAAGATGATATGTCTACCTGGGTGGCTGGCGGTGTGGCATGCGTCTGCCTCAAAACGGTACACATCTCAGTCTTAATTGATTTGCAAAATTTCTCCTTAGTTAGCGTATATAAATAGTGTTCCACAAATATCCTGATCAGTTCAAAGGCATAATGGGTAGGAGATTTAACAAGAGATTCTATGGAATTTGAGAACAGAAGCTACATGATAGTCTTTCTGCTGAATTTTATATGTGGTCAATAAAACTGGAGTTTGCTGATACATTATCTTAAAATCCCACATCCCATGTAATCAGCTAAAGATTCTTCATTTGCTCTGGCAATTGTTATGTGGTAGTCTGAATAGTGTCATAATAATATTGACATACTTTGAATATGAAGCTATACATAAAATGTCAAATATTTAGTGACTATTTTTGTAGCCACAAATTTTTAGGCTTCTTGAAAGACCTAAAGGAGTGGAAGGGCTGGCTCCTGTGTTAGTGAGGTTTTCTTCTTAAGGAGGAAACAGGATATGATGAAAATAATTATGCTGTCTACTCTGGTTCCACAGGTATCACTACCTAAAGCTGGTAAGACATGAATGATTACTATTTAAGAGGAATGTTACATAAGTTAATAAACTAAGAAAACAATAGGCAAGATGTTTGAGTAGGTTGGTTGCTTCACTGTTTTTTTTTGGTGTTTAATAAATTACACAAATTCCTATCACTATGTAATAAAACACCAATTTATCACTTACATTTCTCTGGGTTCAGTAAGCAGTCAAGAAGTGGGATCCTGACTTCATTTTTCAAGGCTGAACACACACGTGCAGATTTTAGACTGTCCAACTTCTAGTAATAAGATGCACTTTCATATACATGGATTTATATACAGAACTTGGGTTCTTACTCTGCCATTGTGTCCTTTTACTTACCATCTACTATGTAGGGACTACTCTTAGCTTCCAGACAGTTCTCTCAGGTTTGTGCATGTGGTGTCTCTCATTGGACTCTTAGAAGAAAACAAAAGAATATACTTTGCTTTAAAGAATTTTGGTAAGGAAGGACCTCATTCCTCTTTATGAGGCTTACCTAAAAAGATTCCCCTTTATCAGTGTTGTTTGATTTAAATTCAACAACTTAGTTAACATAAACACAGAAATGTATCATAGTCATAAGTATTGGCCCCTTTCAATGGAAAATGGTTGTGAGGGTTCAGCTGCTACAACTCAGTGTTTTCTCAAAACAACTAATAGATACACCTAGCTGTAGAAAACAATTGCAAAATAACAAATTTGACCTGCAAATTTAAAAATAAAATCCAGTAAGGGCCATAAAACTTTAAATCTTAAAAAAAAACATGGTATTATGTTCTTAGTGTATTATTTAACTTTATCTAGCAGACTGTAGCATAGAATTGTCTGTTGCATAGTTAAAATGTTGAGAGATAGAAAGAGAAAAAGAGAGAGAGAGGAAAATCTATATCAAGACAATGAAGGAACAGTAAAAGAAGACAGAAGGAAAAGCTGACCTGAAGGAAAAAAATTAAACAGAATGAGATGAGAAACTGAGGCAGAGAGATATGAGGAAGTGACTACATGTGACTTTCAAATCCCCAAACATTCACTACTTAGTGCTATAGAGTAAGAAAACAATAAAATAAAGTAAAATAAAATACTGGGACTTCACCTTCACTTCAAGGCAAAAGCAACAAGTAAACAAAACAAACAAGCAAACCAGAAGGCGAACTTATAAACTGTAGAGCCAAAGAACTTAAAAAAACACACACATGTTTGTATTAAAAAACAAACCCTGAGTATTTGCTTTTTGTTTTGTTTTCTCACACTATAGTATGTAGGAGGGTGCCTGGGAATCCGATGTTTTTGTGCTGATAGAGTGTATGGGGAGATTGAGGGATTTCTCACTTCTATAGGCAGGCAGGTTGATGTTTAGCTTAATAAGCACAATCCTGTTTATCAATCCATTAATGTTTCAGTACTCGTGAAAAACTACATGTTTCGAAATAATAGCTAACGTTCTTTCATTGTGACTAAACTCTAACAAAAATTAATCTGTTGTGATATTGTTTGGACTTGTTTGGCATTTATTGAGTCTTTTTATTTGAAAATACATATGCTCAAATGCTGTCTAACTATCCCTCTTCTGAAGACACGAACAAATGTCTACTCGTACTAGATAGGAAATGAGTGGCAAACCAAAAGAATAATGCTGACAGTGTCCAACTTGGTGAACCAATATGTTCATTGGGATTACTTATAAGAGTTTGACTGGGTATTATTTGCAGGAGCAGGAACACACAAGAGGCAGCTGCATCACTGGAAAGCCCATCTCAGGCTGACTGGGACTTGGTGAGGACTGTAACTGAGGAGCTCTCTGACCAAATTGCAGGCATCAGGGCAAGGTGGAGAGTATCTCTTCTCAAGGCCTCCAGTAAGATCAGTCTTCTTTCTAGGAATCTACTGTTCTTAAAACTTTGAGAGTGTCCTTGTCAATCTTGCTAGTTTTAAGGACTTCCTGAGACTTGTGAGTTATTTACTCCCTGAGTCTCATGAAGCTCCTTTTCTTCCTTTAGGGAATGTTTCAAATGGGGGAAAATGGCTACATAATTTCATATCTGGATAAATTTTTTAGTGACTTGATAATTCAGGTGCTGTTTTCATTCTTTTAAAAATAAAAATAATCACCACAACAATTGCAAAACCCATCCACACCTTTAAGATTTTACTGCCATTGTACCTATATTCAATATTGAGCATTTCTTAATTTGCATTTTTTTCTAGTCTATTTCTCAAATGAATGTCTCTAATGCATCCTAACATTCTGAGACATCTTTTTTTGCATTCATAATCCATTCAAAATTTTGTGACTGAAAATAGAATGCATCTTGTATATATTAATAAATTCAGGGTCATATTTACATATACGTAGTTTCCATTAATCACATGTGACGCCTCTTTTCCGGCTTTACCTTCCATTAAGACAGCATTTTCCATGTGTTCCTTGAGTCTACTATGTCATTTGTCACAACAGTTCACTGTCTCTCAGATTTCTTTTTTCACTAAAAGTTATATTTAAATATTTATTTGTAGTTATTTTTTACATTGTCAATTTTTACTACCAATGATCTTTTTTTTTAAAAAAAAAAAAGAAAGATGTGCTTAAGAATGGGAAGGAAAATTCGAGAAGTCATTGTTTTTTACCGCAGCGTAGTACTCTAGTGTGTATATATTCCATACTTTCTTCATCCATTCTTCCATTGAAGGGCATCTAGGTTGTTTCCAGGTTCTGGCTATTACAAATAATACTGCTATGAACATAGTTGAACAAATGCTTTTGACATGTGATAGAGCATCTCTTGGGTAAATTCCCAAGAGTGGTATTGCTGGGTCCAGGGGTAGGTTGATCCCGAATTTCCTGAGAAACCGAAACACTGACTTCCACAGTGGTTGCACAAGATTGCATTCCCACCAGCAATGGATGAGGGTACCCCTTCCTCCACAGCCTCTCCAGCAAAGGCTATCCTTGGTGTTTTTGACTTTAGCCAATCTTACAGGTGTAAGATGATATCTCAAAGTTGTTTTGATTTGCATTTCCCTGATCGCTAAGGAGGTTGAGCATGACCTTAAGTGTCTTTTGGCCATTTGAACTTCTTCTGTTGAGAATTCTCTGTTCAGTTCAGCGCCCCGTTTTTTAATTGGGTTAATTAGCATTTTAAAGTCTAGTTTCTTGAGTTCTCTATATATTTTGGAGATCAGACCTTTGTCTGTTGCGGGGTTGGTGAAGATCTTCTCCCAGTCAGTAGGTTGCCTTTGTGTCTTAGTGACAGTGTCCTTTGCTTTACAGAAGCTTCTCAGTTTTAGTAGGTCCCATTTATTCAATGTTGCCCTTAATGTCTGTGCTTCTGGGGTTATACCTAAGAAGCGATCGCCTGTGCCCATCTGTTGTAGGGTATTTCCCACTTTCTCTTCTATCAGATTCAGTGTTTTCGGGCTGATATTGAGGTCTTTAATCCATTTGGACTTGAGTTTTGTGCACGGTGATAGATATGGGTCTATTTTCATTCTTCTACAGGTTGACATCCAGTTGTGCCAGCACCATTTGTTGAAGATGCTTTCTTTCTTCCAATGTATACTTTTAGCTCCTTTATCGAAAATGAGGTGTTCATAGGTTTGTGGGATAAAGTCCGGGTCTTCTATACGATTCCATTGGTCGACTTCTCTGTTTTTATGCCAGTACCACCCTGTTTTCATTACTGTAGCTCTGTAATAGAGTTTGAAGTCAGGGATGGTACTATCCTGAGTGAGGTATCCCAGACCCAAAAAGATGAACATGGGATGTACTCACTCATAATTGGTTTCTAGCCATAAATAGGGTTCACGGAGTCTACAATAGGCGAATCTAAAGAAGCTAAGTAAGAAGGTGAACCCAAGAAAAAATATATAGTTATCCTCTTGGATAAGGGAAGTAGACAAAATTGCCGGGAAGAAAAGTGGGATCTTGGGGGTGGGGTGGGATGGGGGTTAGGGGAGATGGGGAGAGAAAAGGTAGAAGGGAGGGAGGGGGGACTTGGGGAAACAGGAGGATCGGGATAAAGGAAGGTTGGATAGGGGAGCACGGAACCACAATTCTTAGTTAAGGGACCCACTTTAGGGTGGGCAGGAGACTTGACCCTAGAGGGGCTCCCAGGTGCCCAAGCTGAGGTCCCCAGTTAGTTCCCTGGGGAGCTGAGGATAGGGAACCTGAAATGACCCTACCCTAGAGCAATACTGATGAATATATTGCATATCATCCTAGAACTTGCATCTGGCGATGGATGGAGATAGAGACAGAGACCCACACTGGAGCACTGGACTGAGCTCCCAAGGTCCCAATGAGGAGCAGAAGGAGTGAGAACATGAGCAAAGATGTCGGGACCACGAGGAGTGCACCCACCCACTGAGACAGTGGAGATGATCTACTGGGAGCTCACGAAGGCCAGCTGGACTGTTACCAAAAAAAGCATGGGATAAAACTGGACTCTCGGAACATGGCGAACAATGAGGGCTGATGAGACGCCAAGGACAATGGCACGCGGTTTTGATCCTACGTAATGTGCTGGCTTGGTGGGAGCCTAGCCAGTCTGGATGCTCACCTTCCTAGATATGGATGGAGGGGGGAGGACCTAGGATTTACCACAGGGCAGGGAACCCTGACAGCTCTTTGGACTGGAAAGGGAGGGGGAGAGAAATGGGGGGGAGGGGAGAGGGGTGGGAGGAGGTGGAGAAGAGTGGGAGGAGGGGGAGAAGAGGGGGAGGAGGGGGAGAAGAGTGGGAGGAGGGGAAGAAGAGTGGGAGGAGGGGGAGGGAAATGGGAGGCTGGTGGGAGGAGGTGGAAATTTGTTTTTTCTTTTCTTTTCTTTATTCTCCTTTTATCAATAAAAAAATTAAAAAAAAGAAAAAAAAAAGAATGGGAAGGAAAGAGCTATGACTCAGTGAGTAAGGGTGCTTAAATCCAAGCATAATAATCCGAGTCTGTCCACCTGAATTCCACAAAGTAGGACCAAGAACCAACTCCTCAAAGTTTTTCTCTGAAACCCATGTTCATGCCATGTGATGCACACACACACACACACACACACACACATACACACACACACACACACGTAAACATGTGCTGTGGGATAATGTTCTTGTACCCTATAAAGATTTGTCACTTGAATTCATTTAATAAGACAGTTACTTGCCAGTAGGCAGGCAGGAAGTTTAGGTGGGGTGACAAAACTAGGAGAATTCTGGGAAGAAGAAAGACTCAGTCTACAGGCACCAGTCAGAAGTAGAAGAAGCAAGATTAGAATGCCTCACTGATAAAAGGTATGAAGCCACGTGTCTAAACATAAATAAAAATTATGGGTTAATTTAAGTTGTAAGAGTTAGTTAATAATAAGCCTGAGATAATAGGCCAAGCAGTTTATAGTTAATGTAATTCTCTATGTTTTCTTTAGGAGTGAATGGCTGTGGGACCAGGTGGGACAGAAACTCCGTGTACAAATGGTACCTGATGTGAGACATGAACCCACAATCCTGAGATTAAGATTCTCATGCTCTACTGATTGAGCTAGAAATTTGATCTCCAAATGGTCCCAACATGAGGCAACCACATCCACATAAAACCTGAGAGAGTTTGGAAAGGAATTCTAGACAAAAAAGAACAGAGTTAAACATGGCTTCTTGGTACCAGTATTTTCTTGGGTGGGCTGTGTTTGCTAGAGGCAAGCACATCTCATTTAAGAGAGTTTTCCTGACTCATCTTTAGCTGCAAATACCTTGCAGCTCTTTTAAGAGCCCCAGCCACCAAACACTAAGATGATGTTTATGAGAAGCTGGTTGCATGGTTCTTGGTAGTGGCAGAGACTTTGATACTTCATAGGGTTGTGACAATAAACGTATATCCTGTAAATACTTCTACCATGAAGTTAGAATCTTAGAAAGCTAAGGAATGGAATGAAGCCAGCCACCAAAGTTGTGGCTTTAATCCTAGTCATATCACATAGCAAATAAAGACTCATGTGCTCAGAAAAGGAGAGATATACAGTAAAGACAGTTTCAGACATTAATTTTGTTTAAAAATATACCTAGGCTTGGGAGAAAAAAAATAAAAAAGAGAGAAACTTTTTAAATAAAAGAGAGGGTATATATAGTGGTACACACCTTTTATCTCAGCACTTGGGAGGCAGAGGCAGTCAGATCTCTATGAGTACAGGGCAGCCTGGTCTTCAGAATGAGTTCCAGCACAGTCAAAGATACACAGAGAGAAACACTGTCTCAAAAAATTAAAAATAAAAATAAATGAGATAGAGTAAAAAATAAAGCAATGTAAACATGGAAAATACATAGAGAATATGGATGCTGTTGGCATGGGGTGTAGGAGGTCCTTCTGCTTATGTGTAGCTTTTCTTTGGGTCCCCATTAGGTTATCAGCACCCCAAATCAACAGGAAATATCCTAGAAAACTATACCCACATTACCAAAAAATGGATCATGGATGTTTGTCTTTGTTTAGAGTGTTGGTTACAAGTTGTTATGCTACATGTGGTTAATATGCAGGGTAGGCCTGCCATTTTCTGAATAGAAATGGAGGAGGAGTTTTGTGGGAGGTAAATGGACAGGGTTCTGGGAGGAGAGGAAAGAGGGAAAGTTGCATTTTGAATGTAAAACAATAACAACATCAATAATAAATCATTTTATAAAAAATTATTGTTCCCTAATGAAGTCTTTAGACCTCTGTTGCAATGTGTGCTCTTATTCTCTCACTTGTTCTTAATTAGTCCATGGGAGAAAGAAGTGATAAAAATGGATTTACAAACTGATTTCTTAATCTGGACATCAAGAAATGTTTTTTTGTGATCATTTTGATTCTTTGTTTTCTTCTTTCAACATAGCAAAAAAAAAAAAAAGTCCTTCCAGTGTCTCTTAGTCATTGTATATTCAGAAGGGGCATTCCTAATATTCTTATATTTGGTAAGTATTGTCTTTTTTCTTATGTTCTGTATCTTTGTCTATTTGTTACCTTTAGTCATTTAAGTTTTTAGATATACATACATGTATACATGCATACAGATAGAAAGATAGGTAGATAAATAGATATAGATATGTTTGTGTGCTTGCACATGTGTGTGTATATGTGGTGATAATTTGTTTGTTTCTGACAAATAAAACTTTCCTGGATATCATATAGGGCGAAGCTAGCAACTAGTTTACCATAAAGGCCAGACTGTGGTGACACGCAATTTTAATCCCAGCACTTAGGAGGATGAAGCAGAAAGATCAGGAGTTCATCGTCACTGTGGGCTATTGAATCAGTATAACAACCAAGTGATAGTAGCTCATATCTTTAATCCCAGAATCAGGGAGCTCAAGACTAGAAATGATATGGCTGGGAGGATAATGGAATATAAAGTGAGACAGGGTTGGGTCTGAGGAGCCAGGAGCTCAGGACTTAGTCTGACATTTCGTAGAGACAGCATTCAATCTGAGGACTTGTAGAGACAAGCTACCCCATTTGGCCTGAGGATTTTGTAGACATAAGAATAATGGCTGGCAGCACTGCTTCCCTGATCTTCCAAATTTCACCCCTAATATCTAACTCCATTTTTAAAATTAAGAACAATTAGATTTTCACTATATGTATGTACGCTTGTATGTATATGTATATACACTTATACACTGAATACAAGGCGGTATCTGAGTTTCTTGGATACATTGTTAGATATATCTAACAAAAAGTTAGAGATACTCTTAGCTCTTGATGGCTCAGTTGTCTTTTTCCAGAATATTTCTACATATATTTCAGTCTCCAATGTGAGTGTTCATGCTTTCAAATTCTCTGTCATTTTCTGAATTCATGCTGTATCCGTTGATGGGCTCTCAGGAGGATATTCAGCTGGTGACTTCTCTGTTTCTCACGTCTGCCATTTTCATGTGATTCTTCCTTACAATTTTCATCTCTCCATTCAAAGTATTTTGTTTTGCATGCTGTCAAACTCATGCTGTCAGTGTATCCTCCATGGTTGCAGGAACAGATTTTTTCCTCTATCAATTTAAAGAATAAAAAGAAAGAAAAGAATAAGATCTCAGAAATCAATATTGTTTAAAATAGCATTTTTATTAATTCCTTGAGAATTCTATGCAATGTACTCTGATATATTCACCCCTTTTCTGCCAGCTCCTCATAGATCCATCTCCACCTTCCTATCAATGCTCTTAGTGTACAATTTTAAAAAATCAAATCAAAATATCCAATTTGTACTAAACAAATACTTTTGGGTCTGGGGAAATCACCTAGAGCATTTTGGATCTACCCTTAGTCTGAACCCAAAAGAGATATAATTGGGAGGTAGAGAGGTAGAGAGAGAAAGAGACATAGAGACAGACAGAGGGAGACCCACACAGAGATGTAGAGACAAAGACAGAGAAATGGAGTCACAAAGAGCAAGAAACCACAGAGATGCAGAAAAACAGAGAACAACCGAGGGAGACATAAACATACAGAGACACAGAGAATGGCCAAAAGAGACACAAACACAGAGAGATACAGAGACAGATAGAGGGAGACACACAGAGAGATACAGAGAGAGACAGGGGAAGCAGAAACAGAGAGATATGGAGAAAGATCGATGGAGACACACACAGACAGAGTCAGAGACAGAGAGACACAGAGATGCAGAGAAAAGCACAAAGTGGTAAATGACTCAGAGATGATATCCAAGTCTACTCTGAGGGTCAGGGATGGTTGTGTCTTTGGAACTCTCATAGTTAGTTTCTCTCATGGAACTGTTTGGTTTGTAGTAGCTCAGGTGATTGGTATTCCAGACAAATTTGGAAAGTTGATTGGTTCCTGATACAGAAGTCTCCCTGTAAAAAATTTGAAAATGCCTAGGAACAATTATTTCTAGGGCCTTTTGGAGGAAAAGGAACACAGTCACAGGTATGCAAAAATGGGTAACTTAACAGAGCTGGAGTAGGAGAGCTGAGTTGATTTAATTACAAATATAGGTGAGTCTGAATTTTATTACTCCTCTGATTACTAGAGGTTTCAATATTATCTAGAAGTGTATTTTTCAATGTTAGAGGCTAATATCCCGGACGTTTTAACTGACATTTCCACCCAAATTTCTGTTAATATTTTGACACACATGGAAAAGACTATCTATTTATTTATGTTTTGCAGGTTTCCAGAAACAGGACTCATGCCAATTCAGGAAGAAGATGTGGGTGTTGTTCATTTCCTGAAGTCTCAATACAAGGCAAGAAGTATCTCTTTTTGGTCCTGGGGTGTTGTATTTTATGTGTTTCTTTTTTTTTTTTTTTATACCTCAAGACAAGTTCTGAACCTGACATTCATTGCTGCACTCTTGTCAGAGTTTAAGGTTCTTTTGTTTGTTCGGAATTTGTTGCCTTCCTTTTTTTTAAATGCCCTTTGATAGGTACACCTAGCAGGTAATGCTGAGTCCTTAGGCAACAGGGGAAGGAGTTTATTCCTCAGGGGCTCTGAGGAAAAGCATTGGCAACTGTTTGCTTTCCCATTTCTGTGCACTGAGAAAGCCTTGCACAAATTTCTGGGGGCGTCTTCCACGATGGTGCACATTTGAAGTTCTTGGGTCTATCACAGTTAGTATTTATCAGTTCAGCATCACGGTGCTAGAACTCTCTTTCCTGGTATCTGCTTGAACTTCTCTTATTAAATAATAGCTCTCCCCTGGTTTTGTTTGTTGATGTGTTTCTCTGCTTGTGGCTTCATTGGTGAATATCAAGAAAATTTTCTTTTTCTCTTCTCCTTGAGTGTTAGTTGCTGTGGAAGGTTGCAATGGCTTGTCCTTCCCATGCTACTATAAACACGTTCATTGTTTTTGTTTTGGATTGGCTGGGGGACACATTCTCCCTATAGCACAGGCTAACCTGAATTACCTGTCTAGTCCAAACTTCTCTCAAGCTAGCAATATTCTTTCATATGACACCTTAAGAGAAGAATTATAGATATGCACTACTATGCCCAGCACGTTAAAACATTAAGGGGGAAATAATGTTTAGATTCTTCAAATTGTAAGTATGTTAAACAATTGTATTCCACTAGTCAGTTTGTTAAATATAGAAAATTACTTGTATTTTCAAAGCAGTATTTATTATCTCGTTTAATTTAATTAATTAATTGGAGTAATTCATTTAGGTATATAAGACTTCATAGAACAGAAAAGGTGGCAAAAAGAATGATCAGTATTAACAGAGCATTCAAGTAACACAGTCAGGCCTCGGAATTTTTCTCCTTTTTAACCATTCCTTTGGTGTAACAACAATGATTTAACTCTTATTTTTGCACTATGGAAGTGCTGCTTCTTTTTCCAGACATTCAGAAAAGCAATAATAGTGTGTGTGTGTGTGTGTGTGTGTGTGTGTGTGTGTGTGTGTGAGAGAGAGAGAGAGAGAGAGAGAGAGAGAGAGAGAGAGAGAGAGAGTATTCTATGTATTGCCATGAGGCTTATGGTTTAAAGGTTTTGATTTTGTCTTCTTTCTCCCAGCATTACAGTTTAGTTTTCCCCACCAAGCTCTATTCTGTCCTTGCACAAGCCAAAGTAGTTTCTTTATTAATCAATAGTAGTAAAACATATTCACAGCATACACAGGGGAATCCCACCTCAATTCTAGTATAAAATTGCTAGAAAATAGGTTAAAATTTAACCAGAAAATCTACTCTTTTTGAGTAGCTTGTGCTGACACTCTAAATAATTTAATAATTAGAACATTTAGAAGGAAATGTATATGATAAATGGCATGTTTGATTCAACTTCTCTTTTTCATGCAAAAATTTGGTTGTAAAAAAATATAAAACCTTAAAATAATGGATAATAAAATATTATATCTACAAGTTATGCTAAGACTTTAATAATTAAACATTTCAACTTTGTTTTCTTTGTGTAGTAACCTAACTTCTTAATAATTAAATATATACAATACAAGTTGTGCTTTTAAAATGTGAGTGAAGGCGGGCATGGTAGTGCATGCCTTTAATACTAGTACTCAAGAGACAGAGACTTGAGTATCTCTTTCAGTTTGAGACCAGTCTTACCTACATAGTGAGTTCTAGGACAGCCACAGCTACAAGGTGAGACCCCATTTGAAAAACAACAAACAAACAAACAAAACCCTGACTATATGAGGTGAAGTGAATTTTATTTGACCTTGGTACAGAAAATTCAGTTTTCCTAAAGCAACCAATTGTCCAGTCAAATATATTTGAAGAAAAGAAAAACTTTAAACACTTTATCCTTTGCATTATAAAGTTCCTTTTGTGGATGTTTGTGCTGAAATTTCTCACATTATGGGTTTCCCTTGAGAGCTGACCAACATGGTAAAAGACCTAGATGGATCCACAGTAAAGCTGAGGGTATTTTTCTTCTTAATAAAGTCTTCGTGGGGCTCGTAAATGCCTTAGGCAACTTCTCCTTCTTCTTCACCTTGTCATAAGGCCAGATTATGAACAGAAAAGAACAAATATTCCTTACAAGGTTAAGTCATGTGCGGACCAAGCAGTGTATTTTCAACGGCTGTTTGTTGATTACGGGGAAGCCTTTTCTTGCTAGGTAACAAGTTAAAGGAAAAGAATCAAGATAGTTTAAATACTCTCTAGAGATTTGCAAACTTCAGTCTATTATAAAACATTGGGATACTCAGTGTAATAATCTGGAGAAAAGTACATTGATAATGCCCTGGTATTTGGTCATTTTCTAGTCATATAGTGGTCTAAGCAGCAGTGTACCAATTCAAACAGAAAAGAACATGTTAAAATTGACATTGCGACATCATTTCAGGGTTATCACTTTGTAAAGTCGACAATACCTTAAAATTTATTATCTTTGAAAAAGTTATGTCATATTTTAGCCATGTTTGCCAGATGTTGGTTCTTTTCACTTCAGAAGCCCTATAGCAACGAATATATTATTAATAATGCTAAGGTTTTATTTAGTATAAAATATAAAACTTCTACTTATATATTTCTCTGAGAAACCTTCTATATAATCTAAGAACAACCATTTAGGACTGTTATTTGATGTGTAAGCTGTGTGAAAAAAATCCAACAAATATATAAACAACAGCAACAACAAAAACAACCTGGGCACTCACCCCTTTCTAGTGCCCATGATAGTCTCTACAGAGCTCTGGAAGATTTGGTTTATGCCAACTTAACACAAACAGGGGTCTACAGGAAAGATAGAGCCTCAGTGAGCAATTTCCATCAAATATGTCTGTAAGCAGGTCTATAAAGCATTTTCTTGATTAATGATAGATGTGAGAGGGTCACAGTCATTGTAGATTGTTGGGCGTGTGTCCTAGGATGGTATGGATGGAGATATATACATACATATATACATATATATATATATATGTATATATATATATATATACACACACACAGCTGAATAAGAGCATAGACTGGCACCATGCTTCCAGTATTTTCAGACAAAAACATTATGCCTGGGGAAGAAAGAAATTAATGTTCTTTAATACCCTGGAGTCAGTGACATCATCAATATAAAATTTTATGAATTTTTACCATCGTCTCTGACAGTTTATCAATTTTTGCAAATGCTTAGATTAGACTACCTATGTAGGTGTCTTGGAGTCCAGTTGAGAAGTCAAAATATACTGCTGTATCAAAATAAATTCTAAGTAATATGAAAAAGCATGAGAATAAATAAGTTCACTTTTAGTCTGCCTTCCTCCGTGGACAAATTCTAGTTGGATGTCAGGACGTCAGTTATCCGTAATTAATTTCATTTACAGAAAAAGTACGACAACAATGAATGGAATGGCAGGCCAACCCAGCTATGGGTGTGGACAATTCCAAGACGTCATGGCTTGTAAACCTCAAAGAGCTCCCGACCTGCTAATCTTTGGACTTCACCAGAGGACTCATCCACATCCATGTGTAGGATTCCTCAGAAGGCCCACGGCAATTGCTGTGCATCAAGTGTCTAAACTCTTCCTCACCCATGGCAAGTACCATGCATTCTCCCTCACATGGTAGATATTGGTTATTGCTCACAGATTGAATGTATTTACTTCTTATAATCCTTATGAACTTTCCTTATCGTGTCAGCAGAGTCAGTCTACAGAAGGATGCTGAGACTTTCAGCCCTTTCTGAGTGTGTGTCTGCTTCCAGTATCCTCTCAGAAGAATATGCGTAAGATTTTGAACAACTAGAGCAATGCTGATGAATCAGTCCATTAGGCACTGTCACATTGGAAGAACACGCACACAGGTCACACCTAGGGAAAATGAGTAAGGCACTCAGAGCACCCAGTCTGGCTGTGGAGGGTCAAGAGACAGAGGCAGCAGGAGGATCTTGAGCTCCATGTACAGTGCTTTTAAAAATGGCCGAGATGTAGCTGGATACAACGAGGGGCAAGAGCAGAGAAAGAAAGATGGAACGAAGGCAATTACTGCCCAAGAGTAACTGTGGAGTTCTGGAGCGATGCAGCAGTATTGGGTGCACCCTAGCTGTGGGGGGAACATAAGCATGTATAATGGCTACAACCTGCAGAAAAGCCCACACAAGGGCAGGTAACTGAGGAAATGGGGATGGAAATGGCAAATGGTCTCAATATCAGTGCTCGGGTGGTAACCTTGTAACGTAAGATAGTATATACACCTTGTTTCATAAGCTTGTACTGTGGAGGAACTGGCTCAGTATGCATGAAATTTCTCTAGACTGTTTTGAATATCCCTCTATGAATCAGCCGGGTTTTACATGTGTTTCACCTAAAAACAAAAAATCAAAAGAAAGAATCTGCAGAGGGTTATCTGTGGACCCCACAATGTGCTTGCTATTACCTACCTACGTTGTTCAGGGTGTGACTTCCGGCTCCGCTCCCACTCCTTTAACAAGATTCTTTCACAGGGTGGCGTGACTTTGAAGACGGACAGAGGAAATAATTGTGGAAGCAGAGATCTTCAAAATCATGCACATAAAAGGAACCAGGATCCTTTTCCTGAGACCTTTTTGATTTCCAGCCTCAAGAGGATCAGAAACCTAGAGTTCCCAATGATATCGCTGATGTTTGCAAGGCTGTTCCCAAACAGTAGGTTCATGAGGTCATTGATCTTATGATCTGAAAGAATAGGTTTTAAGTGTAAAATCTTTTGGCTTGGTCTTAGAGAGCTTCATTGTAACAGAACATTTGACTCTGTACACAAATATAATTACTCGGTAACTCACATATAATAAGCAAGAAGGGCATTCCTATAATGAAGGGTAGTTATCAAGAAGAGAACCGTATTTTCAAAGAGTCCATTTTGATCCATGATCATAACTTGTTATGATATTATGAATATGCTATACAATTAAGGAAAGTGCTAATTTGAAGGAAACCAAAACCTCAACTTCAAAACCTTGAACAAATGCCACACACAGGGCAGACCCTGCTGTTGATCCCTTGCTTTCTTTGCTTTGTGAATTCAGGAGCTAAGTCCGGTCTGCCACCATGTGTCGAGAGCTGTTGGCTTCCAGAAGCTTAGCTTTAAAAGGCTTCACTTCAGAGCTCACGGGGAGGGGGCAAATCTCTATTTGTTTGTAGTCTTTATCTCTAATTACATAATTACATTGGAAAGGGGACTGACTTCTGAGGAAAAGCAACAAAGCAAACAGGTAAAATTGTAGCAGGTCAGCCAGGCTATTATCTCCATAACCCTCCGGTGTGTGTGTCGTGCGTGCGCACTGCACGTGTGCACCCGTGCATGGTATTATCAGGGAAAGGCAGCCAGGGTAGCGCACTGGGCTATCATTTTACCTTTAGTGCACTGTGGAACCCTGATTATCTCATTGAAATTGGGAGGTAAACAGGATGTTGTAGAAACAGAGGACCTTCATGGCAGGTAATAGAGCAGAGCTAATTAGCCTCAAGTACCTGTAATCCTAGGAGATGTTCTTGGAGATAAAAGCCAGGGAGAGTCCCTCAGGTATAACTAATAGGTCCCCAGCCAGGTTGGCTCTGGGTCAGGTGTTGTGTGTCAGCTGTTCTGAATGCTCGCTATTGATCAGGAAAGCTGCACTTTCTGCCACAGATTGGATTCAAATTGCTTACAAGGGAAAGGCATCAGGCTCTACCTGCTTAAGATTTCAAAATAATTTTCCTCCATTCTAGCCATGTGGTCAATTGTTTGTAGTTTTAGAAAATATTATTTTAGATTTTGTGTGTGTCTCTCTTTCAAGCCAATTTTAAATGCTACGGATTCGTGCATAGTATTCTAATTTCATGTTTTAGAAAAAGAGTTTATTTAAAGATTACGGGCGGCTGGCTAGGTGATATTTTGAGAAACTCTTTATTTTCAATTGCATATCTTGCCTTATTAATGAATTATAATAAGTGACATAATTAGACATCCTGGATTTTCTTCTGGGTGAAAACAGAAACAATGTCGGCCATCAAACTGGGGTCGGTGAAGTGGACAAGGTACCTGGAGGTCAGGAAGCGTCATTGTGTGCCCATATAACAGAATCAATGGCCAACTTCTTTTGACTTACCTATGGTGACATGATTTTTATAGATTAAAATTAGGCCTGATGGGATCACACTGCCAGAGAAACTGAAGCACTGTGATCTGTTTCCCATGGGCACGATACAGTCAATAACAAACATGGTCGGTTTTCAATAGCTTTCACTTACGGATGTATATTTTGAATGGCCAGCATTCTCAGGAAGCCTTTGCTCCAAATCATATTAGATTACTTACTAACCTGTTGGTGAATAGCTGTTTTCTTTCTCACTCAAAGATATTTGGCCAACTTACTAACCTGCTTTCAACATAAGAGAAGAAACTAAAGGTAAGGCAGAGCATCTCAAGAACATTTTGTTTTAAGTAGATGCATGAACAATTTGGCCAAAACTTTCTACCTTTTCGGGATTCTGTTTATGTGGCAGACAAGTAGAATATTAAGTTGAAATAGGAAAGATCTTTTGAGCATAAGATTGACCTGATTAAAAAGAAAAATAATCTGTAGGGCTAGTCAGAAGTGTCAATGGTTATGAGCATTGGCTGATGTTGCAGAGGACACAGGTTCAATTCCCAGAACATAAACCTTCTAACTCCAGTTTCAGTGTATCTGGTGCCCTCTTCTGGTGTCCACAGGCACTGCACACACATGGTGCACAGACAAACAAGCAGGCCAAAGGCTCTCACTCTTAAAATAAAATTTAAAAAATGAAAAGTACAAAATGGAGTAAACTTGAAGATAAATAGTGAAATCTGTAGGTGAGACCAATGGACTTCTGAGTAATGAAGAAAACTTACAAGTTACCAGAACAAATGCCAAATGGCTCATCTAGAGGAGTATAAATCTACTTCTATCCTGTATTTACCCTTGACTTTGCAATTCAGAAATAAGAACCAATAAATGTGAAAGTTTTCTCACTATTTTTTCTGTCATTAAAAAGTACATCTGGTTTCCAATTCACTTTCAGGATTTAGAAAACCATTTTGAAATAGGACACATATAAAAGATAGCCAGTCAAAAGCATCTTACATTTTTAGATTTGATGCCACGAGGCTGTGTTTTCCCTTAGTGAAAGCATGCCATTAAGTCAACAGTATTCCTAAACTGAGACGTTGAAAGGTCTTAGCTTTGCATCTATAGATGCAAAATGTAGGACCAGGTTTGTTGGATGTGGATGTAAGATTCCAATGAGACAGCTGCTGCTTTTCTCACTCATTGCACTTCAATATTGGCTAACTTAGTGGAAAAATGCAAATTTTCCAGGGATTTTTAGAGTAAAGGTATCTCAGCCAACTTTGATGTGTACTTGACTTGAGGCCTAATTTAACTCCTGGGTCGTATTGATCGGCAGAGACCACCAGGGACACTCACAGTCTTCCTTGGCCAAAGGTGGGCAATGGTAGAAAAGTAAAGTGTAATAAATGCTCCCGTGCAGGCCTATGTCGATATCCAGCTGCTGCTGGTGCTCTGTGTGTATGTGTGTGCCATTTTGAGTGCATCAGTATTTCACGTTTACTGTAGTGTGATGAAACACCTTTCAAAATGGCCAGAGGGACACTCAGCGGTAAGCATTTAGGCAGTACAAATTGGAGTGAACAGGAGGACAGTTAGCAGGGAATATTTCTGAGGTCAAAGTAGTTTCGCTAGGAGCTGAATCAGCTAAATGCAGAGTTAAGAGCTACCGTACCTGCTGCAAAGTAAATATAGATTACCTCCTTGATGACAAATTGATCCGCTGGACAAGGATCTTTCAGACAAAGAGACAAGTGAAAAAAAATTAAGTGATTCACAACCAGCAATTTTTAACCCTTTCCCCTGTAGCCACATTGTCCATCTGACTCTCTTTATTTTTCTCATTATTACAGTCCCAAACAATCCTTTAAACGAGGAAAAGATATGTGAAACCTACAATGCTATATACAGCATAAGGATTTTGAAGGAGAATTTGTGAAGTCTCCCAATTTCACATTATTTTGTAGTACCAGGACCTTGAGTTATATATTGTTGAGTCACCACTTTAACATCTATTTCTATATATCCACAACCGTGAGTTTTATTTATGTATCTTAAGGCTCATAGCAGACACTGCTATTTAATTGGCTCAGTATTCATATCTGAGTCACTTGTTTGTAGCCAGAACGTCATCCTAATAGGAAGGGTCCTTTTTGAGTTAATTCAGAAAAGAGTTTTGAACCCCAGAGATGTGCTTGACTGCCCTGATGTGTTTATTAGGACGATCATTATCTACCAAAGATCACTTTTAATCTGGTTAGTTTTATTTATTTATTGAAGTGAACATTTCAGCGAGGGGAGATGACTCTGTTAAGGCTTAATTCATTATGTTACCAAATCGATTGTGTTTTGTTTTCTTCTAAACAAGGTTTGCAGCAGATGATGTCATACAGGTCTTAACACTTAGCTGTTTCCCACCATTCAGTGTTTACTCGAGGTGGATAAGCAATCAAATAAGCCGGGCAGGGTATAGTAGATAAGAAAGGACACTCTCAGCAAGGAGGTGGCAGCCAAGTTATTGAATGATAGCAGATGAAGAACACACAGTTTCTGATAAAATAGAAACATGGTATCTGGCAGAATTAAAGAGGGAAAAGAGAGAATAGAAGCTTAAGAAAGGAAGAAGAATATTAACAGTGAGAAAAGAACACAGCATGTACCGACAGAGCCCTTCCCAGGGATGGAGAGAGTTTGATTTGGCTATAACAACTAAAAATGCATACAAGTCTTTCGAGTTGCCACTGGACCATGGAAAAGAGCACTGTAACAAATCCAAGTCTATGCTGGAAATTGGCAGGTGAGAATAACATAAAATTAACAATATCAAGTGATTGAAATCTTTCCTAAGGCTCACTATTTGAGTCATGGAAATGAACACAGGGGAGAAAACAAACCTGTCAACTTGTAGTAACTTTCCATAGATCCTTTAGAAAAGGAAGGTACCATCTACCTCAAAAATACACGGCTACATTAAGTTTAAGAAAGAAAAACCTACAGAGAACATTTTACTTCAAACAGCTACGTAAAAATTTGATCCTAACTTGTACAGTTTTGTTTCTTGCCTTAAATGTTTTTGAGCCAGTTTCATTTTTTTTTCAGATACCAGTTAACACTGTGTGTTGAGGTCTCTTAGAAAATCAGATCGTCCAAGGCTATAGCAAGCACACACGCCAAAGTATGTTGAATTCTTTTAGCATGCCTGGATTCAAGAAAACATCAAGTAGGTATAAAGGGAGGAAGAGGACTTCCTGCTCAGAAAGCACAGATTCAGGAAAGTGAGTTCAGAGTTTTTCACCATGGTGATACATTTTTAATATCTCTAATAGGCTATACTTAAAAGAGAGAAATTAATTTGCTTGAGTAAACTAATATGGGGCTGGGAATGTACCTCAGTGGGTTAGAGAGCTTGAACAGGCATAGAGGTCTGATTTTAGATCTCATCAAACACATAAACAGCTGGATATGACTAAGTGCCCCATCTGTAATAGCAATGTTGAGCAGGGAGGAAACAGGAGAATCACAGGGCTTGCTGATCAACGACTAAGGTCTATATTCAGTGAGCTATCCTGTTGCAAAGGAATATGACAGAAGTGATTAAGTCTGCCACCTTACATGCATGTAGGTGCAAACAGCACACACTCCTATGCACCACACACCACACTTATACAGGATGCAGCTTTATCTCTCTTTCTGTTTCTCTGTCTGTCTGTCTGTCTGTCTCTCTCTCTCTCTCTCTCTCTCTCTCTCTCTCTCTCTCTCTGTCTCTCTGTCTCTCTCTCTCTGTCTCTCTCTCTGTCTCTCTGTCTGTCTCTCTGTCTCTCTCTCTCTGTCTCTCTCTCTGTCTCTCTGTCTGTCTCTCTGTCTCTCTCTCTCTGTCTCTCTCTCTGTCTCTCTCTCTCTCTCAGACACACACACACACAAACACATTAAAAAAACAACTTTGTACCTGATAAACTGAAATAATACAGTTAATCACTTTTCTAAGAAAGCTACTCTCTTCATTTTTTTTTTTTAAATAGCGAATCAGTTTTGTTAAGGGAACAAGTCTGAAATGCCACTAAGCCACTAACACAGACATGGTCTCATGTAGAACTGGCCACCATCTTAATTTTGTAAGATGAAAATCTCTTGTGTGAAAGTTCCCATAAGACTTTTGCCCAGGTACTACTCGACAATGCTCAAAGAGTGCACCATATGTCGAGACAGCCAACAAAGTCAAAGATAGTGGGAGATGATTTTTATGAACTATGAAGACTAAGCAGTATTTTTAAACTGCAAAAGCATAGAGACAATCTGGAATTGTTTCCTTGAGGAAATTCTTATTTTCCTTTGCTGTAGCCAATCAAGTCATTACAAACAAAATGATGGGCGATAACTGCCCCATCATTGAATATCAACTTCAGGGCTAACAAAAATTTTGTGACTCCAATATCAATTTTAAACAAAAAGTCTGAAGTGTTTGCTAGGTGCTTTCTTAGAAATCATGCATTCACACATGTAATTGCATCCACGGACACATTAGGCCATAGCATTGCTAGCATGTGTTTCCAAGTGGGCTCCATTATATTCCAATTGTAATTTCCTGAACACTAATTCACAGCTGTACTTTAAGCTTGCTGTAGATACACTGAAGTAAATACTGTATATATTTCAGGAATTCTATGCAAAATTACATATTTGGCAGCAGAGTGAGGGCTAATTCAATCAGCATCAGCATAGCTGCACTTTATTCACAGGGAACCCCTGATTTTTGCACAGTGGGCACATCAAAGAGGGGTGTTTGTATACATTAATATTTTGAAGTCAAATCCTTTAATTCCCCAACAATCATTTTAGATATTAGTTGGAGAAGCTCCCTGATACCATCAGCTATAAGGGGAGAAAAGAACCATTCTAGAGATGAATGATGAAACATTATATTAGCCTTAGTGAAAACTAAAAGTTATTATGAAGATCATATCATATCAGGAGCATAAAGAAACTCATTTAAAGAGCTTCGATCTAGGCCTTCCAGCACTTGTCAAAGGTTTAAGATTTCCTGGAGAATAAAAAAAAAAAGTCTGTTAACTAGAAAGCATGGACGGAGCAGGTCTGAGGCAATCCAGCCGTCTCACCTCTGAGCCCAGCATCCTTCACCTTTGATCCAAGGATGCTCATTGCTTCCCATTCTACTTTCTTTGCCCCGGGCAATAACTAAAGAAAAAAGAGCCTGTGCATTTAAGACATTGCAGTTCTTAAGTCTCCAATGTATCCAGGGCATCTCTGTACACTGGAGGAAAGCATTTTCAATGGAATCACCTTGGAAGCCTGAAAAACAGAGGATCAGGAGAACCTGCAGCATAGCAGCTAAGTCTCTCTCCCCCCTCCCTCCCTTTTCTTTTATTAACTTGAAGCTCAGTTAGCAATTGCACCAAGCATTGATTTCACTGGCCTGTTTGTAGGCACTGCAGGGGTCTTTGTAGCTGTACAGTGCAGACATATGGTGAACAGCCTTTGATTTTTCTCCTTACAAGTTTGTTTTACAGGATAGGCTACTGACAGTGCATGGTGCTCTGGCCATTATGTAAGATCTATATCATCACTATGCCTTAAAAAAAATCACCTGTTCCTGCCCTACATTTTTTTTTTCATCTTCTCCCAGTCATTGGGTGTTTTCTGGCTGTAACTATCCCAGTCTGATGATTTCTGGGTATCCTGTGAGATCTTGAATAAAAATATCATTGCAGTAAACATTTTTCCTGGGACTACACTCATTTCGATTTTGTGAGCGCCACACAGAATGCTCATTACTGTGAGGCAAGTTATGCATGCGCTTTAAGCAGAGCACAGCTCCTTAGTGTAAACTTTTCACACACAAGTCTCAGAAACAACTTTTCAGAAACCTTGTCTCATTTATTTTATTCTGTTTTTCCTTCTGGTTTGATGTCAGTCATCAATCAAGCAAGAGACAACTCATTTCATTTCTGTGACACACCATGATGGACTTGTGTTGCAACCCTGACTTATTTTGAGAACTTCAATTTCTCAAGCTGAAAGCTTGAATGTCCCATGGTTGGAAGAGCTATTGATCTGATGTAGATGGACGGCTCAAGAGGAACTGATACATTCCTTAGAGCACTTTCTGTTTCCCTGCCTTCTTGGCCGCTATATAATACAGTCTTTCTTAGACTTTGATATCATCTATAATCTTTTATCTGGCACCATATCTTCTATAATCTTTTATCTGGCACCATGTATATATTCTATTTTTCTACCTTTTTTGCTCTAGGTTTGTTTTCATACTGTATTGCTTCATTGCATCTATGATGAATTGTCCATTAAATAAAGTATCAATTAATGTCACCCTCGTCTATAACCTGTGGAAAATCTGCACACTGAGAATAAGTGATATTTCCAATATGCCTTTATAACAACTTTGTAAATGACAATGTTTGAAATTCCACCAATATATGTGATGATAATATAAATCTAAAAGCTAAGAATTTAATCTGTAGTTAAAACAATTTTTTTTTTTTTGGCTTTTGAGACAGGGTTTTGCTGTAGCTTTGTAGCCTGTCCTAGAATTAGCTCTTATAGACCAGGCTGGCCTTGGACTCACAGAGATCCACCTGCTTCTGCCTCTCAAGTGCTGGGGTTAAAGGCATGTCCTCCACTGCCTGACAAAACAGTAAGTTTAAAAATTGCAAATAACGTAATACTAATATGAAGCACGTAAGTTTTATAAATATGACAACGTATAAGTAACTGTTAGAGATCAGTATGTGAAGAGGGATGCTGAGTCCTGAATATAGACCTCAACTTGGCAGGCCTACAGCTCTTTGGCCCACTGAGGAAAATACTGGCGCAGAGTGAAATACCTAGGACATCCTAAACTCTCCCCACCAGAGCACCAAAAGAGAATGCAAACATTTGGCTTAGCAGAATTCATGATGATAAACCTCATTTTAACTCAATTTCTTTACTAATGGCGATTATATCCCTAAGGCCTAATCTCTGCATAAGGTACTTTATATGATTTTGTTCACTTGGTCTTCAGAGGACTGCTTTAAAGCTCAGCTTTTTATCATATTCGTCTTAGATGTGTGAACATCCGAAGTCATAGCAGGCTATAGTCCTCCAGGTAACAAGGATGGAGCAACTATTGAAATCAGACCTCTGTAACACTGGAACATGACAAGTTCTATACAGAGACAAAATTTATTTTATGGAAAGCTTAACAATGCAGCATCATATATTCGGTGTCAGATAACCAAGAATGGAAGACACAAGCTTCCTCCCAAACGAGGGGCTATTGAGAACACAGTCCACAGACTCTTGTGCACAGTGTAACTGGAACCAGAAGCAAAACTCCAGAAATATCCAGAGCACGTAGAATTCAGTAACAATACTTCTCTCTTTTATTCCACTCTCCAAACTCTTGCATGTGTTCTAAGTGATTACATCTTTAAGCCTACAGAGGAGCTTAAAGAATATTATTACCACGAGTCAGTATTTCAGGTGTCAAAGCAGAACAAAGAAAAGCAGAGAATAGGTTAGGACGAGTGGCAGAGGAGGAGAAGCATAGACTAACCTATTACCTTTCAAGCTACTAGTATCAAGGAGAAGCTCGATGTTTATATAATAGAGCCACTTTTGTCTGCCAGGACCCATTTCTTGGCTATATATTACTATGCAATGGAGAACTGAGACAGTCACAAAGCATTTAACAAGTGACAGTAAATATAAATAGTTTTTCTATCCTTAATCCCAGTATTAACATCAGCTCACCACGGTCTGTCACTTCAGTACCACACTACCTACCACCCTGTTATGGTCTATGTACATACCTGTACTCATGTGCTGCACAGGCATATGGAAATGGAGGCTGCATTTTCGTTTCCTGGCCACCCATACCTGAATAATATCACAATATTTATTAGAACACTGTTTGGTCAATAGCTTAGGTGTCTTCCTAGCTAGCTCTTATATCTAAAATTAACCCATTTCTATTAATCTGTGTATTGCCACGAGGCTGTGGCCTACTGGTAAGACTCTGGCATCTTTCTCCTTTAGCAGCCAAAGGCATCTGCCTGACTCCATCTTCTTTCTCCCTGCATTCAGTTCAGTTTTCCCACAGAGCTCTATTCTGCCCTGCCATACGCCAAAGCAGTTTCTTTATTAACCGAGAGTAATAAAACATATTCCCAGCATACAGAATGGAATGCCACATCAGACATATACTCAGGAACATAAATTTAACAGATAAATACATCTTTAAAATTCTCTGTATAAAAGAACTTAATAGCTTTTATTCAAAGAGTGTTTAACAACACATTACCTAGAAACCTTATTAAATAGTTTAAATATATGAAAATGTACAAATAATTTTGAAATAACGCAAGAAATAATTACTAAACACAATCACACAAGTCAGTTCAAGTTTCTTTATCATTTTCATGGATGGATAACTTAAATCTTTCTCTCCAACACCAGTTTCTGAAACATTGTCATTTCCTTAGTTTCGTTAGCCACATTTCTAAAACTACTGATGAACAGAAATGAAGTCAATAAAGGCTAAAACACAATTCTGGATTAACTTATTCTATGATTGCCAAATGATAATGACATGGCAGCCATTCTTTCTGTCATTATATTTAACATTCATCTCCCACTGCATGTGTTAGCCACTCTGAGGCCCTCCTCCCCAAGTGCCTTAGGAGAGCTAAGTTTGTTTAACTTTTGTTGCTCTGTTTGTGTCCTCCTAGGGTAACAGTTACTCATAACCAGACCTGGTTTTTACTATCTTTTTCTAAGTAATCTCCTTTTGTTTACTTCTTGATTCCCCAAAGTTGTTAGGGCTATGTTAATAAAAAACAAATAGGAACATACCATTCATCCTAACAGCCTATGCAGAATCTTCAATGCCTACGAGATGAGAAATCTGTCTCTTGTTAGGCAAATGACGCTCCCCATTATCCTCTAGTCTCACCTGCTCCAGACCTGCAATCCTAGGACTAGATGCCCACCCACAACCTCTATTTCTTACTTCAGCTGTTGTTCATGATGTGTCTGGTTAGCTCTTTCTTTCATTTTTTGCTTCAGAAAACACTTATTATCCACCCATCCACCCATATACCAATACATTTGGTTATCTGTTTATTCATTTAACATTCTTTAAATTTGTCTATGCATTCAAACAACTACTAAGAGATTTTCATCTTGGGGAAGAAACTCTACTAAGAGTTGGTTATTCAGTTGTGAATGGAAAGGTATAATTCTTTCTGTTTTCAAGTTTTATGTTGTTGAAGGAGACAGATACAGGCTAAGCAACCTTAGCAGTGAAATTATAAACAGAATAAATAAACGGTTCCATGAGAATATATAAAGAGACAGTTCACCTTTGGTGAAGGCCAATCAGACAGGTCCTTAAAGGGTTTTCAGAAAAAGCGAACCAAAACAAACAAAAACCATGGTGCTTACACTGAGAAATGAAGGTTAGTAGGAGATCATCTTTTAAGATGAGAAGAGGAAAGGAAAGTATATCAGGCAAAAAGTATGTATGGCCAGATATTATGTGGAGCAAACATAAAAGATTGCCTCAACTGAAAGATTTCTCTCTCACACCAGTGACCTGTGATCATGTCTGTGAGAGATTGTCTTGAATACTGACTGATGTGAAGAAACCAAAGTTCTTGTGGCAGTACTGTTCCTATGAAGGTGCGCCGGGGCTGTAGAAAAAAGTCAGATAGGCAGGAGAAAAAGAGTAAGCCAGCAACCAGAATTCCATCCCAGTTTCTGCTTGGGTCCTACCTCTGACTTCCCTCATTGATGTACTGTGTTCTGAAACTTTTAGCTACAAATACTCTTCTTTCCAATTTACTTTTGATCATTTTATTTATCACAGCAAAGGAAAACCAAGGCACAACAGTTGGTGTGTTAACCACCATGGTTAAGAGCATACTCTCCCCTTTCAGAGGGCCCAAATTTAGTTCCCCTCGCCCTCATCACATGGCTCAAAATCCCTGCAAATGAAACTACAAGGGAAAAATTCATCCAGGCACCTGGACTGATGGGTATATATTTGGATACAGACACACATAACTAAAATCAAAACAAATCTTAAGAACAACTTGCTATTTTGAAGGCTCTGTGAACATTGCTGGTGTATAGGGGTTTCATTCCATCACTTCTTGTTTAAGGTCTAGTCAACAAAGTGTTCCAGAAAATTGAAGAATACAAAGACTTACTTGGTTCTCCTATATGTGTATGTACAATGCAGGTGTGTCTGGTAGCACAGGAGGCCAGAGGACTGGGTCAGATGCCCTAGTACTGGAGGTGAAGACTGCTCTAATCATCTTGTGGTTGCTGTCTGGAAACTGAATCTGTGCACTCTGTAAAAGAAGAAAATGCTGAGTCATCTCGTCAGCCCCAAACAAATACATTCAAAGAAGTATATCAAGAAGGAATTGCATTAATGTATAGCTCTGGATATTTTATTAATTATGATTTAATAAAATACATTCATTCCGATTATATCATGAGTTATGTTTGAAATGACTTTGCAGACCATCGAGTTTATACCTATATAGACACATGGTTTTGGTTACCATTTACTATGAGATAACTAAGGCCTTAGGGAAATCATGTTAATTAAATTACATCATTAATAGTGTTGAACATAAATATGAAACCATTGTGCTCTGCCTCCAAAGGTTTTTACTAGTCATTTCCTATCTATCAGTCCACAAATTCAACCATGATTCAACTCATTCAATTTCAGTTTACTCTCTGTTTTCTTGCTTTAACAAACATTGAGTTAAAAATCATGGAGTGATAATTACTTTTGGCTTGTTCAAGAAGACTCCTGTTTTTTATGAATTGCCTTTCCATACCTCCATTTCAATATTCGACATCCCTAGTGACTGGCCACAGGTCTTGCTACTGTACTGGCCAATATGACTTCTCTCATCAATCTTGAAGAGATGAAGAGGAGTAAGCTCTTACAGCTTAAGCGCAGGTCATGGAAACTTGGTTCACAGCTTTCCTCTACCACACAAGCTCAAGAAGAAAAGAAGAGTGAGTTGTGAGCTTGGGGTGAGGCCTTGCTTTAGTAACTGAATGCTTAGCCTGGTCCTATTTCATCCAGTGCCCAAGAATGTGCTGACAACTGCTTCGAAATTGCGTCTAATTGAGTATTGGTTTCTTTCATCTTAAGTGAAACCTCAGTATAGCTTCCTAGTTCTAATCAAGTCTTAAGTATTTGATCCTTGCCTTATACACTTCTTCCCCTTACTATAAATTCAATAGATGATGAGCAGCCCTCATTCCCTAACAGTACTGTAGCACAAATACTATAAATACAAATAAAAAGGAGAAACAGTCTCTGCCTGAACCTGAAAGATATTTCAAAGTGATGCTGGACATTCAAAATGTGTCTACATCTGTCATGTCGTCTTCCACATTTTCTTTTCCTTTTCAAATTAATACGAAACTGTGAAGGGAACTGCCTGCCTGATGAAGCAGAGGATGTCTCCACACCACATGCTAGGGATTGCATCTGAATGGGAGCATGTTTTGTTTTTTTTTCCAATTTGCAGATATAGAGTTGTGGTTGCTGTCAAAGCAGATTATCTTTTTTTTTTTTTCATGAAAAGGTACTGTGGAAGCACATTCTGCCCCTTCTGCCAATAGCATTTAAGATACAGCCCACTTGGAGGTGGTCTCTTATACTGTATTGCAACTGTAAAGCATGTGCTCTCTCTCTTTCTCTTGCTTCCAGTTCTTGCTTCCGGCTGCTAGACTCTGTTCCTATTTGCATAGAGAACTGCTATCTAGGACTGTGATTTGTAAGTTTCCCTTAAATAAATAACCCTTTATTATTCATAATTCTGAACTGGTGTGGGATTATTTTGTAACTTCAACCTTCAAAAATGATCACAGCTCAGTTTTTATACATACAGACAACCTCTCAAGGCTTTCAACACTCCTTTATAATAACTTTTTCTTTCTGGTCCAAGCCTGTGACTGCATGGTTTTGTGGTTTCCTTGGAAAGTCAAGGTTTACTATTGATGTCCAGAGGACTTCTTCTGCCTTATATTCTGCATGCTTCCTGGAGGAAGAGAGAGAGTGCCCAGGCCCAAGTCTCATTCACTTAGGTCAGACCTTAACTTGATGGAGGACAGCTCATAAAACAAACTATCATCTGGGATTGTATTAGTGGGGAATATATAATCAGAGAAGTTTTAGTATAAGTCAGGATAACAAGTAATAGAAAAGACACAATATCATGGGAAAGCTATTGAAAACTTTTTTTGCTTTTTTTTTTTAAGAGAATGGGATCGATGGGACTTTCAATCACAATTCATATATCAATTTCTACTTGGAAACTACTTTCAGACAATACAAAATATGTAGAAATTTCTGATTACAGATAATCTTGGTTCTCTTAGATGCTTGCAATTTCAATATATTTAAAGACTGTGCTTTTGATAATTCCCAGAATAAACATTCAGTCCAAACATGAATAGTTAGGGTTAAAGTCCTTGAAATAGTCTTTTAAAAGCCCAGAAGATTAAAATGTGTATTTGATGTCATTAGCTCTGCAAAGGAGCTAGAAGAAAAAGGAAATATTATCTGCAGATTCTATTTATGAACAGCAGAGAGCATTAGACATATGTTCCCAAAGACAGGTGTTTCTTTTGAAAAGTAAAGTTTGATTAGAAAAAGAAGTTAAAGGTAATAGTATGTCAATAATAATACAGTTGGCATAAAAGAGCAGAGATAAAATATTACAAATCTGAAATTACTTCTGTGTCATTTGACTAAGCAATTTAACTTGATGAGATATTACTGCATATATAAATTGTATTCTTTAGAATGTTATATAGTAGAACATAATCTTAGGCAGTTCTTGAGAAATTACAGTTAATTTTGTTAAAGCCCTAGCATTTTCTATAGCCTATCACCTGAAGACAGTCAGTGAGTTAGTGACAACCTCACTTTATACATGTGAAGTCTGAAAAGTATTTTGGGTTCCCTTCAGACTTCCACATCTATTTTGAGTGAAATTTGCCCTTTTAGAATTGATTTCTCTACATGTACTTTGTTCCTTTCCAATTGCTGTGTAATACTATTTTTCCATTGCCTTATGATACTACTTCTCAATTGCCCTATGATAATTCATGTATGAAATGACATTCAATTGTTAAATATAATTCTTAGTCAACCATAATTGTTAACTAATTTGCATGTAGCTCATTCAGTCTGTAAGATACTGATTCTTGGTATTATGTCATGTGTTTTTCTGAGAAAAAAAAAAAGCTGTGGTTTTCAAGCATGGCTCCCAAGCCCTGTCATATCGAATGCTATTCTGAAGACATGATGAGCCAATGAGCCAAAAGTAAGCACCTATTGATTGGTGTTTTACCTTATCTCCTCCATGACAGGATCATTATCTTACTTCAATTTTCTTGTACAGGGGAGTGTTTTAATTTGCAAATGGGTTTGAATTTATTATTTCATTTGCATTTTAATTCATATTCATTTTTTAAGTGGGAAGCAAATCAACAATTTTGAGTTCCATTGATATGATTGACAATACAGCAATATCCTGTTGTTATTTAGTGCCCATCTGTTTTCAGATTGTTAAGAACTAAATTAACTGCTTTCATACGCTTGTGTAAATGCACCAAAGGGGCAAGTTGCTCTTCAGTTTTCCTCAGAGAACTGACTGTTTCCACTTTCTTGTTAAAGGGTAAGGAGAAACGGAGTGAGACAAGGATAAAGTCAGAAGCAGGGATCGGTCGTTCCTATGCCAGGTATGGAGGCATCAGGCAGAACGTTCACTGTTTGAGATGGAAAGTCAAGGAGCAGGCATGCTTTTGAAGGGAAAAGGAATAAAGTAACTGTGTTTCATAAAAAGTTAGAGCTGCTAGCTTGATTTGAAAAAAAAAAACCTTAAAGTTAGAGCTGCTAACTTAATTTGAAAAAACAAATATAAAAAAAGACATTTTGCTTTACCTCCCAGCATAATATGTCGCCTTCTGTGTTCCATACCTGTTTAAAAAGGCCAGACAACTGAATAGTTGGCATATATGCTACCCAAATGGATATGACTTCCTCCACTGCCATACCATTGGTGTTAGTTATACTTGTGAAACAGCAGTCCAGATAAATTATCGTTTCTCTTTTCATCTTTAGTTTTAATACAGTTGACATCTAGAAGAAGGGATACCAGCTAATTATACCAGTGTTCTAATTGAGAATGTAGATAGTTTAGCCAGATATCATCATTGAAACAACTTGATATAGTAAGACTAAGGTCGCTATGTTTTATTTCTTACAGCATGTAGTTGTACCTTATCTTAAACAAAGATGTTTAATTAAAAAAAAATCAGATGCAAACATTGACTCCGTCATTTCCTAACTTCCAAATATGCAGGTACAGCATGTTTACACAGTAGCCGTGATTATGTTCAATTTGATATTGTGTTTATTTTGCTTAACAGTAATCAATAACTTCTTTTTCTGTTACTTGGCCTTGATGATTATTATTGTCAAATTTAATGGTCTACCTGATAGGCCACAATTATCTTCCCTTTAAAAATCAAAATGTCTAGACTTCATATAGAGTAGAACTTTGTATTTAAATGCAAAAAAAATACAGAACATAAATTAGAAAAGCAAACCAAAAGCCCCATTCTCATTGCAGATAGAAAATGGACAGGAGTTGATTGTCTAGAAGTTGTGAAACCTTGTGACTTGGTTTTAAAATAAAATTTTAGCAAGCATACTCTTGGTACTATAACTGTTTTTAAAATGTATTTATTTTTACTTGTGTGGATGTTTTGCCTGTGTGTGTTTCTACGAATGACAAGCTTCTGTGGTGCTCATGGAGGCAAAAAAAATAGTATTTGGATTCTCTGTAACTAGAGGTACAAACAGTCGTGGGCTGCCATGTGGTTGCTGGGAATCAAGGTCCTTGGGAAGAATAGTCAGAGCCCTTAATTGCTGAGCCATCTCTCCAGACCCGTTCTCAATCGCTGAGCCCTCTCTCCAGACCTATACATAAAATTTTACTTTTAAGGAAATTTAAAATAAGTTTCCTGTTGCGATACATGAAAAGTAATTTGATTATTATCCACTTTGGCATGCATTTCAAATTTCTCCCAACAGATTCAAACCGGACAGAATCTCATCATGGAGAAGGGGAAATGGGCACAAAAGCACCATTCCTACTCAAGACATTATTTGTAATTGAATGATGTTGGGAGAGAGAAAATCAGTTTCCTTTAATGGAGCGACATATTCTAGGACAGGCCTCATGCTCATTGGCCAATAGAAAATATCAATATTATGTGCTTTATCTTACTTGTTTTTCTTTTTAAGAAGAAGAAATCACATGAGGTTGAATGGGAAAGGAGAGGTTAGGGTCTAGGAAGAGCTGGGGGGGGGGAAGGGAAAGAAAAAAGTCAAACTATGTTGTATGGAGATTAAAAAAATATTTTCAATGTTAATAGAAATAGTTTAAAATATTCTTAAGCAGGCCAGCTACAATTATCTATAAGGCACTCGTGTGGTAGTGTGTTTTTTAAAGTGTCTTTTTATGATCTAGGCAGGACAAGAGAGGTAAATCGAATGTATATGGGTGGGGCACTAAAACAGAAACATTGGGGGATTAGAAAGATGATTTTTTGGATAAAGTGCTTGTCACACAAACATGAGAACAGGGGGTTGAATCCTAAGCACCCACAAAAATCTGTTTGGGTTCGGAGACCTATCGGTAATCCTAGCAGTTAGGAGGTAGAGACAGTTGATTCCCAGGGCAAGTTGATAATCTCGATTCACTAAGTCTGTGTGCTTTGGGTTCAGTGAGAGACCGGCCAGTAAATAAAGTGAAGAGCAATTGAAGAAGATGGGAAATATCGATATCTTCTTCGCACACACATATGACTACAGGTATAACTGACTCCTCTTTTGTCAAGTCCAGAATACTTCATTTATTCACATTATTTTTTTCTATCTAGCATTGAACAGAGGGGATAGGAAGAACACCCTGGCAGAGTACCTGATGCCCTGTCAGGATAGGAGCTTCCAGAATTTACCAGCAACAATAGGGCTGACTCTTGCTGGAGAACTTTTGGGGGATCTCAAAAGCCAACATCACCATCATTATCCATATAGCCTCATCTCATTGTTCATGCACCTTAAATTTCCTCATTGAGTTCTTAGCTAGTGCATAGGCACTTTGCATAATACTTAGACATCTTTGACTGTATGCATCTATATTCACCAAATATTTGTGCCTGTGATTTTACTTGGAATTTAGCTGCTCATTCATAATTCTTCAGTCTAACCATCCTCATACACAGTACCCTTATAACTGAGGAAAGAGTGACCAACTATTCCTTCTTTATGCAAGACATTGTTCCATTATACATTCAAGTACCCAAATCATCTCAGAACTTGCTCTTAACTGGCATTTTTTTTAACCTAGAGCTTTGCAGATAAAATCTATCTGAGATTTAACTTTGTCCTCTACACACATCACAGAGATACATGTTGACTTGACTTTACTCAGTACTCCTCAAACCCCTTGTAGTCACTCACTTGACTTTTCACATTGACACCGAGGCTAGATTCAATGCTTAGAAGACATATTGAATGAGATCTTGAACATGGGAATTTTCCTTAGAAAAAGGGCAAATGGAATTTCATGGAAGTAGTTCACGATTTGCTAGCATATTGAAATCAGGTGAGAAAAGTAGCAACAAACAGAGGGGTTCTCTCACCAGAGGAGCTACACTCTTTGCCTCTGCCAAGTACAAGTGATCCTGTGGAGAATGCCCAGTACTGAAGGTTGGGTATCAGTGGCATCAGTCAGCAGGACTTTATTCTGCATTGATAAAGCTGATCTGCTGTGCCCCAAATTCTCCACCAGAGTAGAACAAGTTAACCCATTTAAATTTGAGTCTCTATCTATAGAAAAACAATGGCAAGTACAAATGAGAAAAAAAATTCACTTCTGCAGAGAATAATAAAAGGTATCATAGTAACTGAGTGAAACTCACCAAAGTTCCACATTCTCAGTCTTCGTATGCAATCTAGTCAACTTTAAAGTATTGATGGCCTAAAAAGTAGACATTGTAAAGATAGCTCCATAGTCACTGAATATCATAATCATGGAATATAGTTAAAGAAATAGCATGAGAAAAAAAGCAATATTGGAAGAAAATGCCTTATTTTAAAGCTATACAATGAATCAACTCTAAGTAATCAATGGGGGACCTATTAATATGAGTGCAAGGTAGCTGGGTCCTGTGCTGAATGCTTGAGGTACTAGTCCTTGGGGAACTGAAGCAGGATTGTATATCAAAAGCTTCAACCTGGCTACAGGACAAACGCAGTCAGGCACAAAAATAATTAACAAAGCAAATATTCAAATATAATTTTAATATACTTTGTACCGGCCTGGCGGTGGTGGCACACGCCTTTAATCCCAGCACTTGGGAGACAGAGGCAGGCGGATCTCTGTAAATTCGAGGCCAGCCTGGTCTAGAAGAGCTAGTTCCAGGACAGGAACCAAAAGCTATGGAGAAACCCTGTCTCGAAAATAAAAAAAAAATAAAATAAAATGATATACTTTGTACCTACTCATATTTTTAAATACATAACTGAAAATCATAAAGACAATTTTAAAAAATGACATGGGTGTATTTATAATCCTCAATGAAAGACTTCAACATAACTACCGACATTTTATTTTAGTACATTGCGAGATCTTAGAGGTTCAAAGTTCTATTTCTGTGATAATTTCTATGGCTTGTCATAATTACCTGAATATGTATCTGAAAACTATGAATACATAAAAATGTTAGCTGTGGAGGCTTCACACCATTTATATCGGGCTTATTGTATAACCGCAGCGATTTAAAATGACAATCTTATTGCTAATATAGATGCATAGACTGAAGAATGAGCATAGATCATCAAAAACTGAAACTGGTCTTTAGATATGTCATGTATTTTGTTTTTGTTAATGTTGATGACATTCAAAATCAGTGAGGAAATTTAGCACCAATAAATCATACAGTGAAAAACTTTCCTGAGTTAAGAACAATTATCAATCAAATATTAATAGGCATATTTATATTACTACCTCGGTAAGAGAATAATTTATAGCCCTATTCAAGTAGTACACTGCTCGCATAATTGTGAGGGTGGGTCTCGAGCCCTGATGATTGTAAATAGGGGTAATCTTGAGCATCAGCAAATGGTGGTAAAGTAGAAATTTGAAGGTCAGTATGTAAATAATCAGTAGGCTAAATTCTGGGACTCTGAGTTCTCATGGTGCTGTTTGTGGTAGTCCTGGAGTCATAGATGGCTGGGCAGTTAGATCTCTGGGGCTTTTATAGGAAGAGTAAGAAATACTGGCATTTCCTTCAAGGGAACTGGTTTCAAGCGAAGTTTCTTTCTTTCTTTCTTTCTTTCTTTCTTTCTTTCTTTCTTTCTTTCTTTCCTTTCTTTTTCGAGACAGGGTTTCTCTGTGGTTTTAGAGCCTGTCCTGGAACTAGTTCTTATAGACTAGGCTAGCCTCCAACTCACAGAGATTTGCCTGCTTCTGCCTCCCAAGTGCTGGGATTAAAGGCGTGTGCCATCGCTGCCTGGCACAAGCAAAGTTTCTTAAATAGAATTGAGTTATGTTTTTCCATATGGTGTAAAGAATTTTCCTCAGTGGTCATGCAAAGGATACAGATGCCTATTCCTCCCCAAGTGGCTACTTTAAACTATTTTAAATGCTAGTTCTGAGTATGAAGGTTTCTGTTTGATTTTGCTGGCATAGACCCTCCCAATATCTCAGGCAAGTTTCTGACTTGGAGTCCTTTTTATTGTATCTGCAAGTGCTGATTAAACACTTAGGGAATCACACCTGACACGTTTTAAAAATATAGAATTGAATTGTACTGGTACGTATTACTATTTTAAAAATAATTTTTATTTAAAATTAAGCTTCATGATAGGACCTAATGCTAAAAAAATTTGGAAAAGCATTTTTTATTTAATTAAATGTAAGATTACAAATTATGTTCTTCATCTAAGTTTACAATACAGTTAAACCAACTAAAGAACATTAAAAGCAAAATTCTCTTTTCCATATTTTTCATCCTCAGGGACAAAAATCCAGACTTTGATCAGGAATGCAGAGTACATTATTTGAATATAATTAATATAAGGACATTTTGGACATAAGAGCAACAAAAAAATCAATTTTCATATATCAGTGAAGAAATGATAGCTACATATTTTTATTGAAAGATTTTGAAATACGCTTAACAGGAAACTTCAAACTGTATAGAGAGATAAGAAGCTTCACTCTCCTTTCCTATGAATAGCCACAAGATTTTCACCTCTGAATCAGAGTGAACAACCACTTCCTATGTGCAGTTTCCCCCCATTGGTGGTAATTTATGCATATTTGTGATCACTACAATTAATACTTTATTTTAATAACATAAAATGTGATCTAGTGACAGTTTTAGTATTACTAACAGGCATGTTCTAGAACTTGTATTATCTCTAGCAATGATGAATACACACGAACATACATACATAGTAAATTTGTAAAAAGGTGCTCTACTAAAAATCTTGTACTAAAAATGAATCTAGTTGTTTTCAGTGTTAATGACAACTGAATTTTTTTTCTAGTTTGCCTTTTTCTTTTTTTCATGGATAATGATAGTGTCAGTTGTAGCACTTGAAACCATGAAAATAATGGCTAGGTAATTACTTGCTTTCGCTGCATGCTCATGTCATTATAAATTAGTGAATTCTATCTCAAATTGTCAGCATCCAGTTCTATTGATCTCTTATTCAGTTTCTGAAAGCACAATGTCGTAGTGATGTGCAGTTAGTGCTCGTGGCCACAAACAGACAGCCTACAGCTCTGTTTTTATAAAGAAAAAATTCAATTAGTGAAAGCCATGGGCATCTACTTTCAAAGGGAGAAAATAGTGCTTCCTTAACATCTTTGGAGCTTTGCTTCATAATCACGAGTTATAGTGTAACTGCTTAGAAAACTTCTACAAAATTATTTCTTCTTCTAGCATGGAAGGTTAAAGATATGCAACTTTTTTCCCCCAAATAATAGCATAGGAACAATAGGTTAAACCTGTCTTGTGTGTTAAGGAAGTTAACTATGATGGATAAAAGTAAAATCCTCATTGCATTCATTTTAAAAAGAGATAATACCAGCATTTCATTGGTTGGCCCTGGGTAAGATGTACTTTCTGATCTTTGCCTTCCCAACATTTTTTTTTTCAAACCCTTGAAATTTTTTAGCAATATCCTTGATTCAAATTTTCTGTTTCCTTTGTCAGTCAGTTATCTCCCTGATTGGGTACTGTATCTGTTTGAAATTCTATTTGTCATGAACACATATTCTTTAAATTTTTGTTATTTCCAGTTTGGCTCTTTCCTGATGACACTCTCGACATTTGAACCTTCTCCATTCCTTCAGAAAATATGTGGATCAACAGAAACACTTTCTGCTCAGTGGCCACACTGAGCTGCTATACATGTAGGCAATATTCACTATTCTTACTCTTCTCAATTCTGATCTCTCCAGATGATATTTGGTCTAAAAGAGGTCTACTTGGAGGAGCCCATTCCACACCCCACTTCTAATCACTAGGGACTCTTGGTGGGAATCCAGGGTCCCATAAACTCTTTCCCACCAATACTCTCAACCTTTTCTATTCACACATTAGTCTCCATTTTTTCCTCTGAACAAGATAGAAACTCACACAGTTGCCATGACTGAGAGAAGTCATCTAAGAATGGAACACCCACTCAAAACTGTATTACCTTGAATCATCTCAAGCATAATAACTGAATTATGTCAGCCCCAAACCAAAATAATGAACTTTTTAATAGGCTTTTTGTATCATATAGGCTGCTCATAGGGACATTCTGGGCAAGGAGGAGGAAGGGTCAAGATAACCTGAGTTCTTTAGAGATCTTGGTAAGATGTTGTTTGATGAGTCCATTGGTCTTCTCAACCTTTTCTGAGGATTGTGGGTGATAGCGGATGTGAAGTTTCCAGATGTTGATTGTTACAGAAATGAGCTCAACGACCCTGGGCTGTTGTCTATTTGGATGGTGTGTGGCACACCAAACAGAGGTATGATGTGTTCAAAAAATACCTGAGCCATCACATTTGCTGCTTCCTTATAGGTAGGGAATGCTTCTATCCACCTGTAAATGTGTCATCAAGAGTCAGGAGATAACAGAGCTTTGTATAAGTGGGAATGCTTGTGAAGCCAACCTGCAGTCCTCTCCTGGATGGGGTCCCCAGAGATTTGCAAGGATTGGCACATCTGGAGGGTTCTCTGTGGGTTGGCCTTGACACACATCTAGCAGGAGTAGTGGGCCTGGAAAATATGGGTTGAAGATAGATAGGATCAAAGAGGGGTTCAAAGAAATGGAATGAAGCGTTATGGACCATATAAGGTCTGGTGGACATCTGAAATGATAGAAAATGCCTGATCCTGGAGAGGATGAGGCAGTTATTTAAGTAGAATCATCTGTCTTTAGTCTGTGTAGCTCCTTTATTCAGGATTTCCTTTCTCTTTACTGGTTGGGAACAGGGCTGATAGGAGAGTGTCAAAAACAAAATATTCCTTGTAGGTCCAGTGGAGCTGTAGAACAATCTGTGGGCTACTGAGTCAGCCATGATATTGTTTAAGGTCAATGGGTCCTTGGAGGACTAATGTCCCTGGCAGTGGATTATGATTACTTCTTCAGGGAGCTAGAGGGCCTCGAAGAGCTTGGCTCTAAGGGGTCCATTGACAATGGGAGTGCCCTTGGTTAGCAGGAAATCCCTTTCCTTTCAAAGGACAGAATGGGTATGAGCTACTAAAATGGCAGTTTTTAGAGTCAGTGTAGATGTTATCCCATTGACCCTTAAATATTTGGAGTACTCTAGTTGAGATGTTTAATTTAACCTTTTGTGAAGAGTTTCCTGATAAGTCTATAAGAGAACTACCATCAGGAAAGAGGGTGATTTGGGGGTCTTTGGAGGCTTGGTCTAGGCTACCAGGACAGGATGAACATTAGGTCTCCACAGCCTCTGAGAAGAAATGGGAGGAGGTATCAGAGGAAGAAGGGACATGGATGAGGGTTGCAGGGTTTAGTGAAGTGCTGGAGGTCATGGTAATTTTAGGGTTTTCTAGAAACAGTAAGTGATAGACCTGGACCCATGAGAGCCCAAGCAGGAAAACACAGGAATAACTCAGAATGTCTGAGAGGTGGTGGAGGAGTATATAGCCACTGACTGAAATAGGGTGTTTTTTTTGGACCTCCTGGGTGAGTTTGACTGCTGCTGTTAGGGTATTCAAAATGGCTGCTATCCATATACGGTGGGGTCTAGTTGTTTAGACAGAAAAACAACAGCCTGATTAGAAGGCCCAACCAGTTGGGCTAGAACCTGGATGGTCACTCCCACTTTTTCATCTGTAAAGAGGAGATAGGGTCAGGTGTGGTTCAGGAAAGCTAGTGTAGGAGCCTTAGGACAGTATCCCACAGTAAAGAGAAATGGTGGTGAATAGTGCCAGGTAAGTGAGGGACCCTGTAGGTACTCTCTGGCTACCTGGTACAGTGGTTTGGCAATAATGATAAAGTTAGAGATCCGGTGATGGAAGAATCCTGTCAGAACCAAAAATAAGAGAATCTGGTCTGCTGTGGGCAGGGACTGTAAATTCTGCAGGGCTTGGACTCTATCAAAGGTGAGGCTCTTAGACCTCAGATTGAGTTGAATGCACAAATACACAACAGAGGGAGAGCACAGTTGAGCCTTATAAGAGGAAACATGATATCCCAGAGAGCCAAGGTAGTTTAGGAGCAAAGAGGTGGCACATTGGGACAGAGACAGGGAGGGACAATAAAGTAGGAGATCATCTACATATTGCAGCAGTATGCTAGGACTGTGGTCAAAGGTGGAAAGATCCTAGGCTAAGGATTGGCCAAAAAAGTGGGGGCTATCCCAAAACTCTGAGGGAGAAGGGTCCATGTGAGCTGTCCGGAAGACCATGTGTTAGGGTCCTCCCAGATGAAAGCAAAGAGAAAATATGAGTCATGGTATAGAGGGGCATTAACAAAATGTATCTTTTAAGTCCAGGACAGTAATGTAGGAAGTTGTAGGAGGAATGTTAGAGAGATGTGTGTAAGGGCTAGTGATCACTGGGAGGGTCAGAATAACCAACTCATTAATGAGGCAGAGAACCAGAACTAAGTGGTAAGCACTGGAGGGCTTCCACCCGAGGAGAATGGGAGTGTTTCAGGGTGAGTCTACAGGGAGTAAGATGCCCTGAAATAGGAGGTCGTAATAAAAGGTTTGAGGCCTCAGAAGTAGGCTTCAGAAATAGGAAACTGGGGTCTGGAAGGGAAGGAGGAGGGGGTCCTTAAGGCTGGTGGTGAGTAGTAACCACCAGGGTGAAGATATCCCTTACTTGGGGTCAACTAGATCCAGGAGGGTAGGGACCGGGGAGTCTGCTGTAAGGACCTGTGAGGCAATTAAGGGAAGAATATAGAAGTCATAAGAGAGTGTGGATGCCCAAGGGGAGGGTGGCCCCAAAGCTGCTGAGGATATTACACCCTTTTAAAAGTACTGGACAACTGGCTATGTCCAGAAAAGTATATGAGCAGAACTGTACTGCAATAATGGACCGAAGTGGTGAGAGTTTAGGCAGAAAGGAGGTGGTGTTATGACAAAAATTGGTGAAGGAACGGTGGGACCTGAGTGAGAGGTCATGACAGAAAAGTTTTCCGACTGTGTCTACCAGAATGATGATGGATTTACTGGCTACCTGGAAAATTATCGTTACCCAAGGTTCAGCGAGAGTGATAAGATTTCCCAGTCTGGTTGGTGTCAGTCCTCCACCAGGATGAATAGTCCAAAGGCTGAAAGAGTCTCAGATGCCCATACTGAAAAGGCTGGACCTCTACAGTATGACATAGAGGTTAAGCTCCCATGGGGTGTTCCAATTTCCAGTGGCCAGGGATAGAGGCAGGAGCAGAGACAGGAGAAGTCATGTGCCTGAACTAAAGCATGGAGTTTAAATACTATGAGGGGTGGTGATACATCCTCCATAATCTGAGTTTATGCCTAATACATAAATACATAATAGTACATTTTAGTTGGGGACTTGGCAACTAGCAATCTCAAGAAAGGAGCCACTACAACCTCCAAGAATTTAGAATGGGGATTTTTGGCATCTTTTCTTTATTGAATATTTTCTGAGAGGGCAGGTTTTAGAAAGAGAAAGACAGCTTCCTCAATCAAGCAGGAGCAGCCTTACAGTGCTCTAAGACATGCCTCCTCAAGAAACCAGTAAACTTCAAGTCAATAGATGCACAGAGAAAGCCTTCTATATAGCAACCATGGATAGGTACAAGGACCTTTACAAGGAGGTAAGTAAAGTTCTTAATAAGTCTGCGAAAACACAAAGAGCTGAAAGAAAACTAGAAAACACTTCAAGTCAATAGAATTGAAACAGAATCACCAATTAAAACCAAGACTGAAATAAAACTTGAAAACTTACAATGTCAAGCAAAACCCTCAGAGGCAAGACTCATCAGCACATTATGTGGCATGAAAAAGAGAATTTCAAGTTTTGAAGACAAGACAGAAGAAATGGACAGTTCAGTCAAAGGAAAATTCCAAGCATAAAACATCCAGCAAATCTGGACATGATGGAGAGAACAGACCTACAAATAATTTAGAGAGAAGAAGAAGAAACCTAGGTCAGAGTAACAAAATGTATCTTTAACAAAATTATAAGAAAAGTTTCCCAATCTAAAAAAAAAGATACCTCTCAAGAGTCAAGAAACACACAGAACACCAAACAGACAGGAATGAAAAAAAAAAAAACTTCCCATGACACATAATCAATCATTAAATGTACAGATAAATAAAGGATATTACATACTGCAAGAGAAATGGGCAAAGTCATATATAAAGTTAGATCCATTAGAATAACACCGGACATTTCCAGGGAGAGTCTGAAACCCAAAAGGGCATGGACAGATGTTCTATGAACTCCCAGAGACCAGAGTTGCCAGCTCCAAACTCTGTACCAAGGGAAACTATTAATTACAATTGATGGTCAAAAAAAAAAAACATTCCACAACAAAACCAACTTAATCAATTTCTTTCTACAAATACAACTACACAGAAGGTACTAGAGGCTTGAAGAAGTAGATCACACCCACCAATATAAAGAGAAAATAATAATACCAAAATGTAAATCTAAAAAGGGAAAATACATTATAATTACAAAATAACTGGATTTAATAAACATTGCTCTTTCGTAACTCTCAATATAAATCAAATCCTTATTGATACCTCTAAATATAAATGTATTCCAGATATAGACTAACAGATTGAATTAAAAAACAGAATCTACCTTTCACATGAATACAAAAAACACACCTCAAAATCATCAGTACACCTTACCTCAGGGTTAAAGATTGGAAAAATTATTTTCAAGGAAATGGACACAAGAAGTAAGCATGTGGAGGTATTTTAATATCAGATAAAATAGACGCCAAGAGACAGTAATCCCCTCCAAGTGTGCTGTGCAGACTTTATGATCAGGTTAAAATTGCCTCCTGTTATTTAGGAAGAAGGAACTGAAACTTATCAGAGGAAAGGATACTGCTGAGAGCATCTTAAATTATGGTTTCAGCATAGAACTTTGCAGCAATAGATAGCCTGTATATGTTGATGAGCATGTTGAAGATTTAGATCACATTGCTATTAAATATCAGTAAAAATATCAGTAAAATATCAGTCACTTTATGTAAAAGTAGTCATATTCTCTATTCTATATAAGATGTTGCAATAAATTACATCATATTGGATCCAAACAATACTTTTCTTCCTCTTCATTATGTCCCTAATGTGTAAGAATATAGACGGGCATGCTCTGGTACCTTAATAGTTTGTAATGTGTATCAAGGATCCTAAGGAAATAAGCAATGTATTTTCATAAACTCTGATTGGAGAGTAGATAGTGTCTTTTCTTCTTACATGTCTGAGAGAATTTGCAGCAGTTAAATGTTAATAACAGTTATAAAAATCTATTAGTAAAATTTTATAAGTAATGGATAATAAACAGAACAATTTTCCAATTTTTCAGGATTTTATGATGTTAAAGTAATTTTCATTAGTGACTCTATTTAACTGCTTATGATTTAAACTCATCCCTGAAGATTAATTGATCTATATTTCTTAAAAATTCAAATTAGCTTTATTCTAAGCTTTATTTTATTTAAATCGTAAATCACCTACACAGACTCAATATTCCTACTTTGACTTTCTATTATATGACTTAATCATAAATTAGTAACAATTATAGAATTTATTGGTACAAAATTTTTGTACGGAATGATGATAGAGGACGATGTCTACTCAGTCTTTAGAGAAAAATAAAGGGTGCCTCATTCTGTTCTTTATCTCATCTCTGCTTCCACTTGCACAACTGAAAACACATTTTCATAAGTGGTGTCGAAGAACCCACAAATGATACAGAAACTAAAATTTTCTTATAATTAAAATAAGTGATTTCATGGGTAAAATGGCCAACCCTTGGCTTCCTTCACGTGACTCTGTACACAGAAAAGTCAGTGGAACTGAGGAGTTACAATATTCTGTGGAGACAAATTCAGAGGAGCTCTGTCAATTGTGAAGTGGTAAAAAGGCGAAAAAATCATGAGGGAAACAAACAAACAGCCCTCCAAAACAGTGTTATTCTTCATCTTACAGAAAACCATTGGCAAGATACCTTCAGAAGTCTCTCATTGTAAAAATAAACTGCACCTAGGAAGAGGAAAACAAGGAACATCCACTATTGAGCATCCCAGAGGATGTTTTCTTTGCTTCAGAGATGCAATTAGTAGGTTGAAGATGTTCCTGAGTTTCAGGGAAAGCAAGGACCTATCACAAAGTTGTTGAGAATTAGGGCTGTGAAAGCAAAGCACCCCCATCTGTGTCAAGACTGAGACTGGCATTGTGTGGTTTAATGCAAGGAGATTGGAGTCTGATAACACTAAGGTTAATGTCAAAAAAGGTTTATCTCCCAATGGATTCTTCTTTCCACCTCAGAACACAATTTATTTTTTCCTCCACATTCTCAGAGACATTTTGGGGCATGCCATGATTTTTATAGCCCTATGTTACAGAGACTGGAAGCCTCTCGGACAAACAAATGCCTGCCTATATATTACCAGAAACCCTTGGTGTGATTAGCCACAATTCCAGCTATGAGGATTCAGAAGACTCTAAAGTGAATACAGGTCTGCCACAGCCAGACATCATGACTTCATGAGAAATGTAGGACAGGGACGGATATACACAAAGAATTAATGAGTTTGGTGGAACAAATAGGAAATAAAACAGGCTACAGATTCAACTTAGTAGTCCCCCTAACTGGCATGATGCAACATTAGAATGCCCAGAAAGAAAGGTATCCAATCTGAGTATCTTGGCTGCAAGAAATTTTTAATTGTTTTCCTTTTCTTTCTCAGTTTAACTTTATTATTTAAAGTTATTCCTTAATTGGTTTTATTCATATTTTTCTTTATATATTTTAATTATTCTTCCTGCATTTCATTTTATTTTGTCTTCCCCCATCCTTATTCCCCTTTAAATTATTTTTATTTATTACCCTTATAAAGTTCTAACTATATTATCTATTTCATGTTGTTTTGGTGCTTTATTTACTATTGTTTCTAGGGAAGCACTAGCTTTTAATTGAATTCATAAGGCTAGTTTTTACATTTTTGTTGCAATTGTGGTTTGGTTTTCATTTCTCAACAATGCTAAAGTTTTAATCCTCAAGAGATAGCTAAGGCACTCCACTGAAAAGTTGATAACATTGCCAACCCAAAAGACGTGCAATTCTAGAAACAGAAATACAAGGAAAATGAAAATAAGTAACTGTGACTCTCCTAACAGTTAACAGCATTGTAGAAACTGACACCAGAGATATCAAAGTGGATGGAATTTCAAAAGATTTGACTTTTAAATTGATAATAAATGGAAGGGGGTTATATCTGCTGAATTAATTAAAGAATTGAATATAGGTCATGATAATTCAACAAAAATAGAGATTTTTCTCTTTAAAATGAACTGTTAATTCTTTGATAGTTTCATATAATAATATATTTTGATCATATTTACCTCACCCCTTTCTTCTTCTTCTCACTCGTTCCAGATGCATCATATCTCTTTATTCAATCCAGCATTATGTTCTCCTTTAAAAAAGTAATCTATAGGATCCAATTTATGCTGCCCATATACTGATGGATATGAGACAATTTACTGAATTGTGGGTGACCTACCAGAAGCCATCTCCTTAAAGAAAGCTCACTCGCCCTACAAAGAGGTCATTGGCACTCCATAGCTACTCCGTTGGGGTCTGGCACTCTGGAATCTCTTTGTACTCCATGCTAGAATGTGAACAGCTTGATCTTGTACAGATCTGCTACAAGCAAACACAGTGGCTTTGATTTCATCAATGCAGTGGTCCTGTCATATTCAGAGGTTGGTTTTACTCTTGTTTTCTATCATCTTTGGCTCTTTTTATTTTTTTTTTCAATTTTTTTGATGCAGAGTTTCTCTGTATAACAGTCCTGGCTGTCCTAGAACTTGTTCTGTAGTTCAGGCTTTCCTTGAACTCACTGAGATTCTTCTGCCTCTGCTTTTGAAGTTGTAAGATTACAGGCATGCACTATAACCACCTGGTAATGATTTTTTCTTTTCTTTTCTTCTTTTCTTTTCTTTTCTTTTCTTCCACATCAGAACTCTTATTCCTCTCCTTTCCAGAATTGTATCTTAAAAAGAATTAATCCCAAACCCTGGAAGTCAAAGTTTAATGAGTCAAATTAGAAACTACATTGAAAGTCCAATAACAGTCTAGATGAGGCAAATGATGAAGGCTGGGATGAAGACAAGGTAGATTAATTATCAAATTCAAGAAGTAAAAAATGTAAAGAAGTTATGAAAAGGAACACTATACCTAACATATGCTTAAAAGACAAAGCCTATGAATAATCAGTATAAAGAAAGGAGTTGGAGTACAGTTTAAAAGTGTAGAAAATCTGTTCAGTAAAATGATAGCGCTGACTTTACTAAACATTGTTAATATATTGATATCAATATAGGGGAGGCATTTAGCACTCTAAATGGAAACTGTATCAAAACAAACAAATAAATAAATACCTAAATAAAACTTCTGTATTATAGTGTAAACTACTAAAAGCACAGAAGACAAAAATACAATTGAAAACTGCCAAAGAGAATGAAGTATGAAAAGTCCAATAGTATAGCAACTGATTTCTTACAAGAAACTATAACAGTCAGGAATATATGCAATAATATATTTCAGGACCCAAAGAAAATACATACCAATCAAGATTAAAATTCACTTCGGAACTAAAGGATAAATAAAACCCCTGAAAATAATCATAATTGAAAATCTCATGATCACTAAACCAGAATTGCCAACATTACTTAAAGAAATTCTGCACATAAGAGTGAAGCAAAACATACGGAATAGGTAGGCTGCAGAAAAGAATAAACCTCAGTAGAAGAACAGATAGACAAATGACATATAGGAAAGAATCAAAAGGAATCAGTTCAGCAAGTCATGCAGATAAAATAAATAAACATAAATAAAAGAAAACCATATGATAAATGTGATAGCCCCTAAAATATACCTTTCAATAAAAGCCTTTGATTTAAAAAGTCCTGGTTTTTAAATTTTAAGTTGGATAATTAGTAACTTGTATTTAAACAAATTCTAACCATTTGCTGTCTGCAAGAAACTCACCAAACCCACAGAGACATAAAAGAATGAAAATGAAAAACTGGAAAATTTTATTCTACACAAATGGAATTTGGAAGCAAACAAAGGAGCTGCAATCATCAACATCAAAGTAGATAGTAAAACAGATTTGATCAAATAGAAAAATATTGTTGTAAACCAATAAAGGCAATGATCCATTGAGAAGTTACAATTATAAATATGCATGCATTGAATGTCAAAGAGGGAAATTTTAGAAAGCAAGTCAAAGGGACATAAAGGGACCCATTCAGTAAGTGTGTCCAATTTTCAGTGTAGGGATATTTCTAAACAAAAACATAAACAAAGAAACATCACAGTTCTAACAATCTTACCCAGCTGAGAACCATGTGAGCTACTATAATTACTGGTCTGGCAAGAAATGCATTAAAGTGATATGCACCAAACACTTATATTTATATCTGTAGGTTAGTGCAGCTCTTACCACTCATCAAAAAAGATTCTTTTTGTAGTAGATAATGCTTAACACAGAAACCTACAACAAACTTAAACTTTAAATGATACAAATCCAACTGGCTCCATAGCAAGGTTTGGGATTCATCTTAGAAGAGGGCAAAGAAGATTGTAAGAGCAAATCTTACAGAGGGCTGCTGTAATACAAATTTTCCTATCCCTCACAGGGCATCTGCAAACTCACAATGGCTGTGACTACATATATATGTGCTGTCCAAGATGAAGTCAATTGCCTTTCAAACATGGGTGATGAAAGTGGTCATGAAGTTCCATCCCAGATGATGTCAATTGCAATTGATGAAAAGAAACTCAGTTTCCTTTGGAAGTGGCTCTTTGTAGTTTTTCCATGGCCCATTGGACAGTCCTACAAAAATGTCCATATTGGCAGTACTAAGTGGACTCCATGGATTTTCAGAAGAAGCTGTAAAGTTTGGAGAGAAAAATTATAGGATGGTTTTGGAAGTTTTTATGGGAGAGAACATATTATATGCTGGTTTAAACCTCTCAGTTCATATTTTAAAAAATTACGCTACAGCTCAAATGGAATAATATTGCATAATATTTTCTACAATAGTGGTAGAATAAACATGATTTTCAAGTATATAAGAGCTCCCCTGTGAATAGATCATAAATAAGACATCAAACACACATCATCAAAACCAAAAGTCATTGTAATGATTTCTTAGGTCGTATCATAATGGAAACATCTAAAAAAAAGCATAGAAATTATTCATGAGGGTTTAGTTATGCACTTGGGAGTGAAGAAGTTAAGGAGAGGATTTAAAAAGTCCTACAAATTATTATTTAATACAAATTAAATACAAAGTCTGTAGAAAATTATAAAAACATTTATAAGAGAGAATAACTTAAATTATAAGAGAAGGGGTAGGGCAGATGATTCAGAGATTAAAAGCACTGGTTTCTCTAGCAAAAGACCCAGGTTCCATTCTCAGCACCCACATGGTAATTCACAACGATCTGCAACTCAAGTCCCAGGAAATCCAATGGATACCACATGTATTTGATGAGCATACATTCATGCAAACAAAACATATAAACATATCTAAACTCATTCTATGTTGCCAAAATTACTCTGATACTAAAGCTTCATATAAAAAATGAGAGTATAGAGAAGCATTTTTGATGGACACACGCCCTGTGCTACTGTGTTAGCTTTGCCATTTGGACACAAATATAGACATATTTCAAAAGATAAAATCTCAATTGCCTTCCTCAGATTGTCCTATGGGCATGACCATGGGGCATTTTATTTTTGATTAATGGTTGTTACAGAAGCACTGAAGCTACTGTAAGCAATAAATGCCACACCTGGACACATGGCCTTTAGTTTTATAAGAAAGCAACAAGAATAAGACATCCAGTAAGCAGTTTTTTTCTAAGGAGCTTTTTCCTCTCTTCCTGTTGAATTTCCTGCCCTGACTTCCCTCAGTGTTGTAGGATGACATAAAAGATAAGCTACATAAATCCTATAATCCCTTTTTGTAGCTTTTGGTCCTGGTGTTTATCAACTCAGAAAGCAATGTCTTAGCATTTCTACTACTGTGAAGAGACACCGTGATTATGGCAACTCTTATAAGGAAAACATTTAAATGGGGTAGCTTACTTACATTCCAGACGTTCTGTCCATTATCAGCATTGCAGGGAGCATTGCAGTTTCCAGGCAGACATGGTGCTTGTGAAGCAGTTGAGAGGCCTACATTTTGGAGACAATAAGGAAATCAATTGTGACTTTTGGAGTTGGCTTGAGCATAGGAGTTCTCAAAGCCCATTTGCACAGTGACACATTTTCTCCAACAAGGGGCTATACCTAACTCATCAAAGTCACACTTCCTAATAGTACCACTCCCATTTGGGGACAATTTCTTTCAAACCACCATAAGCAATGTAGGACAAACCCAAAGATCTTAAAAATATGTGAAAATCAAATTCAGCCATTGTTGTGGGGTATTTGCACACTGTGTAAAGATGGATTGTTGTCATTGGTTTACTTCAGAGTTGAATCTGCATGGGCAATGGACATCAACACAGATCCTGGCTGCAGTAGTGCCACAGACTCTTATATGATGCCTAAAAGTTTGGGCCTGAACATCACCATGATCCCAGGTGGCAACACAGGCCACTCTGATCTGTATGACCCCAGCAGCAGCTTTACCCTTAAAGACCAATATGGCCTCAGGTGTTGGCCCCAAGTAAAGGAAGCAAGTAAGCTTAGCTTTTGATAATAACAGGAGCTGTGCACATCAACACAGAGTCTGGCTGCAGCAGGGACACAGACCCAGATATGACCCTAAGCATAGATCCTGCCCATATTATTCTTAATAGGTGAATAACACACCATTTTCTCTAAATTCATAAATGAATCAAGGATGTCCAATGTTATAATTCTATTTAATACAGTACTAAAAATTTTAGTCAGGCCAATAAAAACAAATAAATAAAAAGATTACTAATAAAAAAGTAGATTTTTTTTTCTGTTAGCAGATAGTGTGATTCTGTACTTAACAATCTTTGAGAGTCCCCACTGAGTGGCTTTTTCTTATACAAATTCAGAGAATCAGCATTGCACAGTAAAACGAACTTAAAACCAGCAAAATAAAACTCATTCACAATAGCCTAAAAAATTATATAACCTAGAGACAAAATGGTGAAAGATTTTTATAATAAAAATTAAAAAGTACTTAAAGACATTTAAGTGAATATATTCACAAAAGTAGAAAGTATTCTTATGTTCTTGTATGAGGAGAGTCATTATTCCTATGGCTATACATTCAAAATTCCCACTCTAACAAGACAAAAAAAAATCTTAAGACTCAAACTAACCTAAACTGTCCTGTGATAAAAGAACAGTGTTAAAACTTTTACAATGCGTAAGTTTAAAATCTATTACAGATTAATAGTAATAAAGTCAGAGTGAAATTGACTCCCAAACAGATATGACGATCAATGAATAAAAATCACAACATAAACCTATGTAGATTCTGGTTTTCAACAAAAATCAAAAAAAAAAATCCTTTGGACAGCAGACAACCTGCTTTTATTCAATAATGCTATAAGCATGGACTATCTTCAGGTAGGTCATCATAACTCATGTTTAGTCTTATCTGGTAGAAATTAAGCACTATGGGCAAAAGGGCTTGCTGCTGAACTTGAGTTCTATCACAAGACTCTTGTGGTGTACAGAGACAACCTACTGCCTCCAGCTGTCCTCTGACCTCCACGCTCAATGCATTAGGAGGCCTGTTCCCACTCACGCTAAATGAATGAAGGCATTTAAGATATGTTAAGTGAGATAAAGAAAAGGTAGACCTATCTAGTACATCACTTCTGGATATATATTTGTAGGAATCAAGTTTAGTATAGCTAAGAGACACTTTAATGTTCATGGTATTATAGCAGTATTCACCTAAGACTAACTAGGAGTCATCCTGGATGCATGTATAAAGGAAATATACTATGTGCATACATTTGATCTGTGATTTAGCCATACAGGTGCAGAAAAACAACTATTGCATGTTTTCTCTCATCTGGGGAAACTATAATTAAAAGAAAAGAAAACAAAACCTCCCAAAACAACAGCAAAAGAGTGAAGAAAGAAATATAGAAACTACTAGAAAAGGAAAGCAGGATCTAGGTAAAGGGAAAGAGAGAAGAGGGTGAGGGCACTACGGGTAGATAAAGTCAAATTCCAATCAAGCAAAAAGCACTCAATTATTTCATTCGAGGATCTAACCTGTAGTCCTTATATTTGTTCTTACCATCTTTAGGATTCAACATGTCTCTTGTTGCCATTCAAAATGTGAAAGTGAAGACAGTGGTTACAGGCCATCAAAGTGTTTTGTGATAAACCACACAGATTCACATGAATCACATGATTTGTAAAGATTTTGGTAGATTCACACAGCAGCAGTGAATGTCAGGCTGCTCAGTGTTGGTATCTTCAGAGAAGTTTAATGTTGACTCAACAAATTACAGGAGTAAAGCCTGTTCTACATGAGTCACACTCCAATGGCAGTAAAGAGGGCTATGTGGAGATTGGTAGTCAGAAATGGACAGACATAGGTTACTTTAAGTCTAAAATTTAAAATGTGATATATTTAAGGCAGGTACCCTAGAACTGCATCCCAAAACCTTTGTGTCAGCAATGCTGTAGCTGAGAATAGCTTCATTTTCTGGGTTTCCTGGGACTGAGAAGAGGAACTAATAACAAGCCAGCCTTTGGTGGGCTTGGTCTCAAGCCAGTAGCACTGTTTATTTTGTAAACCATGAAATGTACTTGGCCTTCTTCAGTTACCAAGAAAAGAATCAGAAAGGAAAACTCAGTTGGCACAAACTGGCTTCATTTAGAAAACACAAATTATTATTTTGCCAAAACCTTGTCCTGTTTGAGTTTCCTATGAAATCAGATGAAGGGGTTAGAATTTTCAACACAAGTCAAGTTCAATGCAATTCACTTTTATATATTATACAAATGTGAGGTTCTCAAGTTCTCAGGGCATATCATGCCTTACAAATCCCAGGATTGTGGCAAGTACTATAAGTACTATTTACAACACACACACACACACACACACACACACACACACACACACACACACACACACAATTTAACCATGTAGATAGGAATTCTTAGAAGCTAATAGCAATTCTTAAATCAGTTTGTAGTTGCACATGGAAAACTTTGTAGTTCAAATGAACAACAAACATTATATATCTATTTTCTAATAACTCAAAACAGCCAATAAAGATATTCCTTCCAAATAGACTAACATCATTTATATCTCTCCTTCCTTAAGTTTTAGTCAGAACAAGATTGAAAGCTTGAAACAACAAACTGAAACCCAAAACAGTTTTGGTAAAATTAGAAAAATTCTCAGACTTAACACTAGGGAGGAGCTAGGGGAGGAGAAAGGAGGATCAGAATATAATGTATAATTTTCTTCAAACAAATACAAACAAAAAGAAGTAAAGTGACTTGTTGGGATGCCACATGTCTTTAATCCCTGCACCTGGGATGCAGAGGCAGAGTTTAGGGGCAACCTGGACTATATAGTGAGTTCCACGACACCCAGGATGAGACAGTGAGAGTGTGTCTCATCAACAACAAAGCTATTACATAAATTATTGTTCGGATTCGACATACTGTGTGCTTTGTTTAGTTTTTAATGTCACCTTGTTTCAAACCACACTCACCTGTAAAGAGGAAATCTCAATTGAATAATTGTCTCCATCATCTTTGTATGTGGTCGTACTTGCACTAAGTATGAGTCAGAGAGCTAGCCAGAGCGCCAGTCAGTAAGCAGCATTTATCAACGATAGCTTCGGGTTCAGTTCCTGCTTGAGTTCTTGTTGTGATCTAAATGATGGTTTGCTATTTGGAATTATATACCAAAGAAATGTTTTCTACCAAAGTGTCTTTTGGTTATAATGTTTACCAATACAACAAGGATGCAGAGCAGGATGCTGTTTTTGTGCTAGTAAGTCATTTCTAAGAAATTTCAAATACACTGTTAACAAGAATGCTGAAGCACCTTTTAAAGTATTTTCAGTATGATAATGAATTTTTCTGATAATGAAACTTGTTCTTATTACCTAATAATGGACAGTTGCTAAAAAATATGGGATTGAAAGAAGGACTGTAGAAATAATCCATCTATATACTTTAGAAATGTCTTAATTTTAAAACAGAAGTCAAAACGTATAATGAAAGTCAAAACTGCTTTGGGGAAGAGGTTATGCTTTTCTTTCCATAGGAAATGAAAGGATGTGGATTCCCTCCAGGTTAATATGCAGCACATTTGATTGGGGGAAACCCTCTGAATCTTGACAGGTGACTTATGTCAACAAAGGTTAAAACTGGTCTTCTGAAGAATTTGGCCATTATCTCAATTTTCTCAGAGACCCCTAAAGATACCATTGCCCACAAACAACAGGAGGCACTCTAGTGAAGATGGTGCCACATTCCCAAGAGGTGGTATGGGTGTTTATGGTATTTTGGTGGGTTATGGTCATTTGTTATTATTCAGAGGAATATTGGCAACTATTAATCTCAGATATTTTACACTGACATGGATTTTGGTATATTGATACAAATTTAATGTTATTTTATTATACTGTATATATGTTTCTATTCTTGTTTGGGGTATTGTGCTTATGCTACTCATTTCAAAATATAATGTATAATTTAAAAATGAGGTTAGGCCAGGTGGTGGTGGTGTATGTCTTTAATCCCAGTACTCAGGAGGCAGAAGCAGGTGGATCTTTGTGAGTTCAGTGTCAGCCTATTCTACAAAGATGGTTCTAGGACCGCCAGCAGTACACAGAGAAACCTTGTCTTTAAAAACCAAAGAAAAAGAAAAGAATAAATAATGTTAGTTTTTAATCTATAGTGATAAAACTTATAGTCACATTAGGTATGTTTTCAAGGTTGAACAGGTATTTTTTTAGACTAATAGATGGTTTTCAAACACTTCAAAGACCTATAGACTATAGCAATTAAGATATTTAATAATCTAAGGTTTTCTTCATGGTATGAGACACATCTGCTGTTGGAAGCAACAATTTACTTCATAAAAGTATAACGGACATCTAAGGAACTCCATATAGAGTTTACTTTCAATGTGACAAGTGTAACAACAGTAAAAAAGACTTTTGAACTTTGCCAAGAAAAGTTAGTGCAGTACTTTGAGATTCTCACTTCACAAGGAATATGCCAGATATTATGCAGGACACAGAGGAAAGCAACTAACAAATTTCCCCAATATAAGATGTGACAGTCCTTGAAATTTTCTGTTTCACTGGAAAGTCTTCCAGATATTCTAGGCTTGCAGGATGAATATGGATGCCTCAACATTGCAGAGGAACTTTGTGTGATTGTCCATGCAGACAGATGTACCTGTTGTTAAGGTCTTCGAGGATCTGGGGGTCTTTGATTGGGTTAAAAATGAAATAGTTACAATTAATTTTTCCCTAGTTATGATAGAACGTAGATTAAGTATTAAACTTTGGAACAACTAAGATAAGATAGTTGAGTATTTTCTGTGAATTTGCTAAATAAAAATGTACTGAATATTGTGAAGGTAAGTCTTCATACTGTTTTTGGTGTATATAGTTTTACTATATTAAAGTTAAAACCTTTAATTTATATGTAGAGAAAGGGAGAAAATATTGTGGAATTCCACTTGTGGAATATTTGTTTAATGATGTAAATATGTGTTGCATTATTTTTAGTTGCATTTACTTAAATCCGTAAAACTGTGTTACTTTGCCTGCCCAAATACCTGATTGTTCTAGTAACGAGTTGAATGTCCAACAGCTAGGGAGAGAAAAATAGGTGGGGTTGGAATGCAGAGAAATAAATGTGGTGAAAAATGTGGGCTTGAGAGAAGGAAGAGTGAAAAAAGGAGGAGATTAGGATGCCATGGCCACGCCACCCAGCCACACAGTCAGTCATAGAGTGAGATGCAAAAAAATCAATATAGAATAGAGAAAGTTAAAATCCCAGAAGGAAATGATAGATGGAATGATTTTTAAAAAGCTGGCCAGAAATAAGTCAAGCTAAGCTAAGACCAGGCATTCTTAAGTAAGTCTAAGTCTCCAGGTAGTTACTTAATAGCTGGGTGGCAGGCCCCAAAAGAGCAAGAGAGAAAAAAAAAAGCTGTAATTCCCTCTCTAAATTATAACAGGGTTAGTTAAAACGTGCTCTTGTTTCTAATCCTTGTTTCTACCTGCAAACTCTGCCAATGTAAGTTTGATTTAGAGATTTGGATGTGATCCAACTGGCCCACAATCAAGCCACATAAGGAAAAGGTGATATTGCAGTTTAAAGTAGAGGGATGATTTAGGAACACTTGAAGAGAATTGTTTGCCCTTAAACCATAGAGGTTCTTAATCTTGAGACGTTATTAAATCATTAATATCTTAATTCAGACTTTGAAAACTTTTAGCAATGACACTCTGAACAATACTAAAATAAAAATGATGTCATCAGTGAATGGGTGCTATATTAAAATAAGATTACTTTAAGCACAAAAGTAAATTAATTAATCTTTATAGAGGTGAACAAACTCTGTAATTTTTTTGGTATAAGAGTAACATGATGTTGTTCAGGGTGTCCTTATATTTTCAGGTCTCGGATGGTATTCCTGCTCCAGTCTTCTGAGTAGCTAGATAGCAGGCATAATAATGATTTTATGAGGATGCCTATGTGTTTGTCTTTGGATTCACCTTCTTATTTAGCTTCTCTAGGAACATGAATTATAAGCTCAATGTCCTTTATTTATGGCTAGAAACCAAATATGAGTGAGTACATACCATGTTCCTCTTTTTGGGTCTGGCTTACCTCACTCAGGATAATGTTTTCTATTTCCATCCATTTGTATGCAAAATTCAAGAAGTCCTTGTTTTTACTGCTGAGTAATACTCTAATATGTATATATTCCATACTTTCTTCATCCATTCTTCCGTTGAAGGGCATCTAGGTTGCTGGATAGAGGTGGGCGGTCCTTGGGCTTCCCACAGGTCAGGGAACCCTGATTGCTCTTCGAGCACATGAGGGAGGGGGACTTGATCGGGGGAGGGGGAGAGAAATGGGAGGCGGTTGCGGGGAGAAGGCAGAAATCCTTAATAAATAAATAAATTAAAAAAATAATGATTTTATGAAAGCAATTTTACAATGTAGACTTTTAAACTTGAAAAGAGACGGGAAAAAGATTCCCTTCAATAGTGGATCAATAATTGCTGACAACTAGAAACAAGTTTTTAATGTAGAACTAGTAGTAATAATCTATACTTTCACATAATTTATCAGCAGTCACGTGAAGCCTAGTAAAATCTTCTGCAGTCATGGTTATGTTGAATATAGTAGCAAGAAGCCATACATGGCTCTTGAGCCTTGAAATGTGACCAGTTTCATTAAGGACTGAATTTTTAAAATTTATAATTAATTAGCTATTCATAGTCATTTTGTGACTAATGCCATTATTTTTCCATAAATATACAGAGACATTAAATTAATAATCAGGAAACTGTACAATGGCTCACTGAGACAATGATTAGAAAGTAAAGTAACTTTGATAAGAATTTTAAGCAGAGACTTGCACTCCCCTGGAATTGGGATCATTAGTGCTCTCTCTCTTCCACATCTAAACCCAAAGGAAAAGATACGGATGATGGAAGAGGACCACAGAGGTTCCGCACTAAAGCAATGTGCTTCTTACCATATGCTGGGGACAATGCACGTGTCTACATATATGTTCATCAAAAAGTAAGTATGAAGCCTATTATTAATCCTCTTGCATAGTTTTAGGACAATAGAAATAAGATATAGATATATGTTTTGCACATTGACTTTTTATGCATATATTGACTGATGAAACAATGTTAAAAACATAGTAGCTTAAGACAGTAGCCTACTCATCCATTGTACAATTGTATTTTCATCTTTTCTGCTGAGTTCCTACATATATTTTTCTGGTTTTTTTATAGACTCGCTCATGCTCTTAGGGATTTGGTCTGAGAGGACAAAGTATCTCTCCTCCATGAAGCCTTTTTTCTTACAAAAGGCTATCCTTACAGTTGTGGTGTCAGGGACCTGAAGAGCAAGAGGAACTAAGCAAGAGATTTTTAGCTTAAATTTGAAATTTGTCAACTTTGATTCCTCTATCTCTATTGGTTGGGGAAAAATATCACTAGGCCATTTAGATCCAAGAAACTGATACACACATGGAAAAATAAGGGGAATCCATGTTTGTGAATAAAATTCTTTTTACTTGTTGCTCTCTAAAAATTTAGCATGGTCTTTGTGGTGTCTTTGTTTGCTTTTCATTCTTAGTGATTGAACTTAGGGGTTGACAAGTACTAGACAAGCTTCACTAACATTCTTTATTCATAGACCCTCAGGAATTTCTTTATCTTGCTGTCTCTTTCTTTAGATATATGTAAATGGCACACTGACCTCTGTATGAGTAAAGGGCCACAGCAGTATAGTTCTTACTTCAAGCCTAACAGAATTCATGTGTCCGCCAGTCTGTTTTCTTCAGGGTACCTCACTATCTCCAGCATGAACATTTATCATCATTCAGCACTCCACTGCTTGCCTCCATGTTATGACAATGATCTTCTGTAACCCCCAGAAAACAGCCACTTCTTTGATTTTACCCATTGCTGTCATTCTTACAACTGGGACTTGTTACTACATGTGTCTAAAATTAATAATGTCCTAGTTAATATGGGTGTGAAATTTTTACATAATGTATGTTATAGATTGTAAGATGTTTTTATTCTATAAATATCAAGACAATAAAAACAAGAAAATGAATTTATCTCAAAATTTTAGTTTTTATTTTTATGCTTGTAAAGTTTTAGGATCTGTTCATCTTTCTCCATATCTTACATAGAGACTAATGAACATCGAATGGGCCACTACTCTACTTTTCTAAACTTTGCATTTTCACCAGTTTAGCCGCCGTTTAGTTGAAAGGATGATGATATCATGAGATAAAATTAAATGACCATGCATCTAGCTGCCTGAGATATATCCAGGTAATGTCTGCCTTTTTGGTATATTAGTAATGTCATTTTCCATCCCTCAAATTGTTGTAGCATGGGCTATAAGTTAAATAGTTATCATAATGTAATTAAGAATATGCATATTGAAAGTAATAAAAATAGACATCAAAAGGGTAGAAAATAATTCAATCGTTATCATTCATAACTCTCTTGAGCAAACCAATTCACAAACATCACTATGCAATTTCTTCACTATTACCTGTCCTCAAAACAGTCTATAAAGACCTGAAACACCTTAAATATAAGTCATTGAGAATTGACTTAAGCATAAACAAGTTTCTTTTTACTGAAGTTATCATAAAAATTAATAATAAGTAAATTAAACTTCCTTATATTGTACAACAAAATCATTAGATTAAAATGTGTGATAAAAATAACATTAAATCTTTCACCTAGGGAAAGGACAGTTGCTTATCCTTTATGCACTTGTGCATTCTGCATTTTCGAGCTGACCTAGAATGAGAAAGAGCCTACATATTCTTAACAGGTCGAATGCTGGTACATTGTTAATTAATGTTCTCATGCAACAGTAATGATGGATCCTGGGAGGAAACGATAAATGCAATTACATGGGGAGTGTAGAGTTCATGTTTTTATGTGTATATCTACAGTTTGTCACATATGTAACACGAAGAACACTATGTAAGCTCACACTTTGGCTATAGTGTAATTAGTAAAATTTCCTTAAAACAAAAGATAAAGATCAGACTTTGCTACGTAGCAAATTCATTCATCAGCCTTGCAAGTAATATACTGTCTCTTATCTTTATTTTTTGTTAGCTTTTTAAGTTAGCCTGCTAATAATGGATTTCATTATGGCATTTTTATACTTTGTTCTTATTCCTCTCCCTCCCTCCAACCTTTCCTTATCCCTTTGATCCCCTCTTGGCTGCACCCTCCCATAGCTTGGCTCTGCTTTCATGGCACATGCTTTCCATTATTCTCTCTTCTTTTCTTCCCTCCTTAAGATCTCTTCTTCTTCATGCATAACCCCCATCAAGTTTTATGACCTACATGCAATACACATACACATACATACACACACAAATCACTATAAAATTTAGGGTTCACATATGAAAAATAATGTCACGTTTGTCTTTCTGATTCTGGCTTATTTTACTTAAAATATGGATTATGAATTTCATCCATTTTTCCTATTTTAGAATTTACATAACTTGATTTTTCTTTACAGTTAAATAAAATTCTATAATATATGTGAACCAGATCTTTATCTATTAATCATCTGATGAGTATTTATAGTGCTGCCAATTCTTATCTATTGCAAATAGTACAAAAAAAACCCTTGAATCTAGACATAGAATACTTTGGGTAGATACTCAGAAGTGTTATAATTAAATCAAATAGCAGTACATTTAGTCTTATAAGGGACCTCCATACTGATATCCACAGTGGCTACACCAGATTATATTCCCATTAACAGTGTAAAAAGATCCCTTTCTCTTTCTCCACATCCATCATTTCTTGTCATTTATTTTCTTGATGATAGACATTTTAACTATGGTGAGATGAAATCTCAATACCAGTTTTATTTGCATTTAGACGATAGTTAAGGAGGTTTTATGCTCCTGAAAATGTTTATTAATCATTTGTGTTCCTTCCTGTTATCTGTATATGTATGTGTATGTTTTGTATTTTGTACGTAACCAAGTTTTCAACTGTTCATGTACGCATATGCTTGTGAAATCCAGACGTAGACATTGCTTTCTTCATCAGTCTCTACCTTAATTTTTGATAGAGGGTCTTGTATTGAACTTAAGAGTTGACTCATTTGACTAGATTATAACATGGATACTTCTTTCTCTGCCTCACTCCTGATGGTATTACAGATACATGCCTTTACTAATGTTGTCATCTCCCCAACCCTCATTTCTTCTTTGAGAACTCTCTGTTCAGTCACTGACTTATGTACTGATTTTGTGATGTTTTATTTGTTTATATTTTAGTTCTTTATGTTCTATTCATATTTATTCTCTCTGATGCACTGCTAACAAAATATTTTCTCATCCTATAGGCTGTAATTTTCTGATACATTTACTGTGAAAAACCTGTTATATTTTATAAACTTGCACTCTTCTAATCTGAAATTATTTTCTGTGCTATTGGAGTCTTTCAGAATCCCTAGTTCTATGCTGATATCTTGACATTCTCCTCCAGATTTTCAAAGTTTCATTTTATGGATCTAATCTCATTCTTACACATGTGGATATAATATTTTTCTCATGCTTCATGTTGAAAAATATTTTTTCAATATATACTTTGACATTATGCTAGTTAATCCTTGTCAACTTGGATTTGTGTCCTTTTTGATACTTGTATATGTGATACACACATATCTATGAGTATTTATAAGCATAGGGTATTTACGAGGATATTTGGAATGTAGATTGTACATGGGCTGGTACTTCAGGGTAAATAAAAATATTAGAAGGTATGGTTTGAAAGATTTCTCAGTGGTTAGTAAACCTTGTTGTAACCTTATTTGTAACTCCATTGTCAAGGACTCTTATACCCTTTTCTAGTATTTCTGGGTACCTGTACTGATATACCAAATCCCCACTTGCAGAGATGTGTGCAACAGTTTCTTGCTTTGGAGCTGCTAGCTCCCAAATACCCAGCATCTGCTTCCTAAATTACCACACAGAGGCTTAATATTACTTATAAAGGATCGGCCAATAGCTAAGACTCATTATTAAGTAGTTTCTACATTTTAAGTTAACTCATATTCCTTATTTACATATTCCTGATTTACACATTATGCCAGTATAGCTTGCCTGTCTTGCCTTCTCTGAATCTGGCTGTCTCCCGACTCTGCTCTTTTCCTTCCCATAATACTTAGTTTAACTTCTTTGCTCATGTTCTCCTTCCTTCTGTTCCTCATTGGGACTTTGGGAGCTCAATCCAGTGCTCCAGTGTGGGTCTCTGTCTCTATCTCCATCCATCGCCAGATGAAGGTTCTATGGTGATATGCAAAATATTCATCAGTATGGCTATAGGATAGGATCATTTCAGGTTCCCTATCCTCAGCTGCCCCAGGAACTAACTGGGGACCTCGCCTTGGGTAGGACCACAAGGGGTGCACCCACCCACGGAGACAGTGGGGCTGATCTATTGGAGCTCACCAAGGCCAGCTGGACTGTGACTGAAAAAGCATGGGATAAAACCGGACTCTCTGAATATGGCGGACAATGAGGGCTGCTGAGAAGCCAAGGACAATGGCACTGGGTTTTGTTCCTACTTCATGTTCTGGCTTTGTGGGAGCCTAGCCAGTTTGGATGTTCTCCTTCCTAGACCAGGATGGAGGGGGGAGGACTTTGGACTTTCCACAGGGCAGGGAACCCTGACTGCTCTTCAGACTGGAGAGGGAGGGGGAGAGGAGTGGGGGAGGGAGAGAGGAGTGGGGAGGAGTGGGAGGCTGGAAGGAGGCAGAAAATTTTTTTTCTCAATAAAAAAAATACTTATTTCATGAAAAAAAAATACTTAGTTTGGTCACCCCACCTATATTTCCTGCCTAACTGAAGTGATATTTCATTTGTATTTTAATAAATAAAGCTTGCCTGAAGATCAGAGAGTAAAACAGGGACAATAATCAACCATACAGGCCACGTAGTGGTGGCACATGCTTTAATCATGGTAGCCACACTAGTTAGCTATAGAAACCTGACAGTTATGGTGCATACCTTTAATCTCAATTTTAATGAGGACTTATAAGATGGGAGGAGACAGCTCAGACACAGTCTCATTCTGAAAATTCTTGGAGGCAGTACCAAATTTCAGACTGAGGTAGAGGTAAGAGCCAGTGGCTGGTTGTTTTGTTTTTCTCGCCTTCAGGTTGAACCCCAATATCTGTCTCTGGGATATTATTAATGGTATTACACCTGGCTCTCAGCATTTTATTAAACTAATTTGAGTGGCAAATCTTTACGGTGTATAAGAGAATTATTCCACAACACAGAGATACTCACATATACATAATTAAAAATATAAATATATCTTTTAATTTTTTAAATTTAAAATTTTTTTTCCATTCAAAAATTTACACTTCCTCCCCTCCTCCCATTCCCCCCCCCCCCGCTCCCTCACTCATCCTCTTCCCTCCCCCTCCCTCCTTAAGAGAGGGCAGGGAATCCTGCCCTGTGGGAAGTCCAAGGCTCTCCCCACTATATTCAGGCCTAGGAAGCTTTGCATCCAAATGGACTAGGGTCTCAAAAAACAGTACATGCAGTAGAAACAGGGGCAGTAGAAACAGATGAAGAGCAGACCCTTTCTCTTTGTTTTTCAACTGCAAATCCAATGTAAACAGCCACTCATATGGCTGCTGATATACCTTAGGACCATGACAGACTGTAAAATATATATGCTAAAATAAGGCCTTTCGTGCTTAAATTGTTTTTTTGTGAGTTCCATCCCAGCAGTTAGTAACTAACACAGAGACCTGGTCCGAATCAGAATAATCAGTGCTGCCATTGCTACAGACGACTGTATTTTTCTTAGACCTTTGGAACTGGTTTATGAAAGTAACAGGGGAGGTTTGGAACTGTGAGCTACAGAAGCCTTAGAACATTTTAGGACGTGTTTAGCAATCCATTGTGTTAATGGTTTAGAAGATCAGAATTTTAAGAGAAAGACAGGGACATTTGGTTCATGAGGGTCCACAAAACACAAAGACTATGTGGATAAGTGGGAGAGAGGTCACATTCTGGTAGAGAATCTGGTATCATTCGGCCTATGTTTTGACAATCCAAGTGATGTTGAATTCAAAAGTCACAGATTAGTTGTTTGGCAGAGAAAATATCATGGTACCTTGCTTTGTTATTGTCCCTGACAACTTATCCAGGTACAACAGAAGGATGTGAAAAAGTACAATTTGAACAGAATACTAGCTTGCATAAGTTTATTAGTGATGTAGTTTAGGGTGTCAGGTCTGGTGACTTTATAACACAGGGACATTAGTGTAGCATACTTTTTATGCGTCTATGAGGCTCTTTCCTGAGAACATTAGTTGGTATAGGAAGATCTTTCCTGAATACCGCAGTACCATACCATGGTCTCATGTTCTAGAAAAAGACAAAAGGAAATAGAGAAATCCAGATAAATGATAGAATTTTTCTTTCTTTGCTTTGGGGATTGTCCAGTTGTGAATAAACTCCTGCCACCAGGCCTTCCCTCTTAAAAACTGTACCCATAAAGTATGAATCAACTAAATTCTCCCTAAAATTGATTATTTGTAGGTACTTCCTCACATTAATGAGAAAAGTCCCCAATACTATAGTTTACTAAGTTCAAATTAATCCTCTTTAATCCACATAGAGATCAATTTTTATAATAAATTCACCCATTAGAGTAAGTGAATTCATTTGTAGATTCTTCCATCTGTTTCAATTTTGTGTTGACTACTAACTAGCTCTGACTTGCTTTCTACGTATGTCATTCCTTTCCCATCCTATGACTTTCCCTAAGATGTGACCAAATGCCTATTCGTCCTAATTAAGCATCAGTGCCAGACAAAAGAAACAATCTCATAAAAATTTAGGTTGGATAACTAGTGAGTTTATTGGAGTTACTTATAGGAGGAGTGTGGGTGAGAGGTGACATATGATAAAGCATCCAGCCATGATTATCTCTTATCTTTGACAACCAAATACCCTATCTCTCGGCAGCAAGATAATCCTCCCCTAAGTCCTCAGCAGGATTTGGGATACCTAGCTGAGAGGATACAGGCATTACAGCCTTGGGCTCTTTAGGTCTTTGGGGTAGCAGCATGGAGCAGTGTTTTGCAGACTAAGTCTGCGGTTCATCAACAGGAATGGCAGGGACAGCAATCCTGTCCCCAGCAAGTCTGCAAAGCCTGCAGTGCAGATGTCTTGGTGGTTAGGGAAGAAATGATTTCTTCTGTCTGCAGTCACTGTTTGAGATCCAGCAGCTAGGGAAGCTGGGATAGCCAGATCCTTCATCTCAGGGGTCTTCTTTCTTCTTCTTTCATTGAGTACTTCTCATCTGCAGTCTTGAGGCTATAGAATGTTTAATACTGTGGAGCTCTCAGCATGGCCTTGGTGGCTCAGAAGTGTGCATGCAAATAACATTAGAAGTGAGGCCAATACAGGTGCTATTATTAAGAACTTCTCTGAATTGTTTGACATGAGTAATATCCCCTTTTCTATGTAGCTATGATAAGTCACTCACAGTGTTCCTTGACAGTGTCATGTCACCATTTATTACTCTCATGTGCTTAGTCCCTGAATCTACATATAAGTAGAGGTGGTTCTGTTCCTGCCTCTGATATACTCAGTATACATGTTGTATTTAAATCACCCTAAGAGCTGGAGACTTAATGAAACATTTGTGTATGCATGTGGGGAATGTCACTGCTCAGTCAGTCATGCCAAAATGTCATTTACATTTACAGTTCTGTAACTATTCTACACTGAATAATTCAGTATACCTTAAGATACCCAAATTACCTGTTCCACATGTTGGAAAGTCAGAGATTTCTGTCCTTTGCTCATTTATTTTACAAAATAAGTGATACAATACTTATGCATACATATTAATGCAACTTTCATCTTTTACAGGAAACTATTTCAGGTTAGTTTTTTTTGTGACTTGGTACATATAGTAGATCTCTACATACACTGTGTTCTAACACAATCTATACTTAAAAGCATGTATTTGAACTAGTTGTCCATGTTTGGACACTTTTCATGTGCCACCATTCTTATTAAAAAAAAACAGAAACAAAACAAACAAACAAACAAAAAACTTCTAGAGTTAAATTTAATGTTGTTGTACCAAAAGAAAATTCCAGACCTGAGACAACAGCTAATCCTTTGCTTTGCAGGCTAGGCTCACAGGCACACATATTAGATGTATGAATTTTTTTTTATGTTTTCTCTTTGACCTTATGCGTATCTATGTATTTCACGTGTACAATACCTGCAAAAGCTAAGGAGGGCATTAGAAACCCTGCAACAGAAGATACAGACACTTCTGAACTGCCTCATGGGTCCTGGGAATTTAACCCGGGTCCTCTGTAAGAGCAAGCAGTGCTCTGTTTGTTCTATCTTTCCAACTCCATGTACCCTAGGAAATTAAGATAAAAGAAAGCAATGTTGTATAGGTAACAGATAAAAGGGCATCATCATCAACATAACTTATTCTGTTTATTTGTGCTATTTTTTTTGCTTGCATGCTCCAAATCAAATTCCAAACATTACCATTTACATTTTTTAGTCATAAAGCAGGTATAGTAAGACCTGTCTCATAGAATTTTTCCATATTTTTATGAGATAGTAAAAACACTTAATAAAATAGTATATAAAAACATATCCCCCCAAACTTCGGACCTTTATCTTTTCTTGCAGAAACTAAAAGTACTCGTCAAAGATATGATACTACTACTTCTCAGGTCATGTTTAAACAGCAGGAGGGCATTGCTGTACAGTATACTCCTCTAATAGGTACCAATGGACTAGATTAAACTAAAGCACAGTGAATAATGCTGAGTGCTACATAATCAGGCAGAACTTTTAAAGACACATAGAGAACCCTATAACAGACAAGTTATTTTTGGAAGATACAGGAGTCCAATCCTCTGAGTCAACTCTGATGATATCACCTCTACTTCAAACTTTATAGAAAAGTAATCTAAAGTAATGTTATATTAAACAATTATTATATGTTCCCTCAACCTATTTGTTTCCTTGTCCATTCGTCATAAAACCTTGTATTTGATTTGCCTGGTGAAAGAACTCTTTCTATTGTTTTTAGTGGAAGTTTTTTTCTGACGTATTTCGCTAAAAATATAAAAAGGAAATCTGCCAAGATTGCCTTTTAACATAATTTATTCTTTATATTATTCAATAATCATTTTTTTATTATTCTAGGATAAGTGACCAAAATGCTGTCAAAATGATAAACATCAAAATTTATGATCATGGATATTGTAACAACTGATGTTCATAATTATTATTTCTTACTTTAAACAGAAGAGTAGAGTAAAAATAAACATATTACACTTAACAAAATAAATTCTAATATCTTTTATCTTTATCAATTAAATATATATATATATATATATATATATATATATATGAATGCATAAAGCTTGGAATGGAGTTGCTAGTTGGATTCAAAAGGCAAGGACAGTGCACAGCAGAAGGCACTCTACAGATTTCTTCTTTATATTAGACAATGAGTAGGATTTTGTTTGAAGAAACAAATCTGATTATTAAAAAATGAATGTTTTTTATGATACACACCTATTATTTCTGACACAACTGAGTTAAAATAGTATAATTTACTTCAGTTCATTTACAGTAGTTTTAGAATAAAACTATCATTTATTCCATACACAGGGAATTCTGACTTTTCTGCTTTGGAAACCATCAATGGTAATTTAAGACACACACACACACATAGACACACACACACACACACACATGTATTTTTCTCTATTGTTATTAATTCTCCAATATCCAAACCTCTCCTCTTTGCATGGATCTTGGATTTGAAAGCCTAAAAAGGTGGGAAAATAGATAGAAAGGAATTAAAGTCACATCTGAACATAGAATCTACTGAAATATCCTGAAGAAGTAGAATGGAGTGGAAAATTCAAGCGTGACTAAAAAGTACATTCCCCACTAGTCAGTAGAGGTTGCCTTCTATTTGTCACTGCCACCTTGGATAGCAGTGAGCATTAATAATGCATGGGCGCTAGGAATGTATTAGCAGCTAACCTCGCAAAGAAATCAGCTGGGGACCCAGAAGAGCTATAAAAGAAAGAAAGACTGAGAGAAGGAGGGAGAGAGGGAGGGAGCAAGAGAAAGAGAGAGGGGGCGTGTGAATATGCATCAACACCAAGTATCCTTTTTATTTATTGGGAGGATTTGGAAAGCAGTGTCTAGTGTGCAGGCATCATTGTAAACAAAGATTTGAAATCCTTGGAATGGGGCTATAATTGAGTTCATTGATCAAATTCAAGTTCCACTCCCATCACACCTCACTACCATAATGTCCCACTCCCACCAGAGCACTGCATTACTGACCTTTACTTCTAACCTAAAGAAACACCCCTGGCAGATCCAACATATTCGTACACTTGAGCCAATGAGAAGTTTTAGGAAATAGTATATTGGACAGCTTTCTTACAGCCACACTATGAGATGTCTGATGTATATTCGTCATATATGATTTTAGATTTCCTTTAGGGCATGTATACATTGCAAATAAATTTATTGTGAAAGTGCTCATTCTTACACCACATCACTATTGCAGAACAAGCAAAAATAATAAACATTGAAAGATTGTTGGCACAAGGGAGTGAGTTTAGCCCAATTTTCTTGATGAATTCTGAATTTCTTTTTAAAAACACATATTCACTTTCAAATTAAGTTTTAAGCTATTATAAGTTAGAAATAAATCAGTTTTGGGGGGAACCTACATATTTTCCCCAGTGAAGGCCACAGGTGACATCTTTGCAGATGTCCAGTGACCCAGTCTGTCTTCAAGATAAAGACATATTTTATGCTTTGCTCTTGTAAAGCCCAGCACTCACTCTGACACCACAGTTGAAGTCTTGTCCATTTGTTCACTTGACTGGGACCTGTTCGATGCTAATAAAACAGTAAGCATATTTGAAAAAAATAAGTTTCAGGCATACAAACATAATTATTCCCTAACAAAAAGTGCTAATTCAAAATTGTACAAGCCTGAAATTTGTCATCCTAGGAGCACATGATAAAAATAAGGAGCTTGCAAGAGCAACACTTTAGTCCACCTTTATTATGTCTCTTACAATAGTTTTTGTGAGAAAGGAATTACATTGTCTTAGCTATTTTTATACAAGGTAGAATTTATTTGTCTTTCTTTAACTAATATCATAATTAGAATTATTATTTCTTATCCTAATTTCTCATTAGGGGAAGCATCACAGAATATTTTCATTTTATCACGGTAAACTTAGCCTTCAATGCATGTCTCTTCTTCCTTGTAGTATCCTTATATGCATATATACATTCAAAGTAAGGTAAGCTCTAATACATTTTCATTGAACATTTTATAGAAAAGGTTTAGTGATGAACACACGAATTTTGTGGAAATTAATTAAGTCAAATTTACTTACCTGCCGGATATTGCTAGATATTTATTTGAGAAAATGACAAACAATTCATTGCTTCGTACGTAGGAGTACATATAAATATTGTTCAACTACCGCATGTGAGAAAATGTATATAATTACATAGTTGCAAAAGAGATTGAAATGAATACATATCCTGATAGCATAGATGTGCACACATAGAAACTATATAATTACATAGGTGCAAATAAAGACTGTTTGAAAACAATACAAATTCTGCAAGTATAAATGTGCACACACAAACTTCTCATTTCTTTGAACAAAACTTTTTGAAGGTTGATATTTATCAGCAATGTATCCATAGAGACGAATTATTTTTATTAAAACCCACCAATACATACCTATTACAACTAAGCTCTTTTCTTTAGCAAATACCTAGTGGAGTTCTTGTGAAGAAACCAAGTGTTGCAAACAACTGGTAGCTTTTCACATTTTGTTAACATTTTCCAATATTTTAACAGAAATTCAATTTCTTTGACTCTAAGTGAGGGATTGTAATTAACTCATTCTTCCCATAGGGCTATAGAAATGTGTAGAACCTTGCCTCCCTTTCCCAGTTAGCTGACACACTGAGATTCCTTTCTTGTTGCATTGAAAAATATTAATACTTTGGGATTTTCAATGTAACCCCACTGGAATATTATCCAATTCCTCTTGATATAAATTTTTTACTTCTAAGCTAATTCAGTTCAGATATTTCTTTTTGGGGATACATTGCAGTAATCCATTAAATAAGAAAAATAGAATCCAAAGGAAATATTAACCAGAAGAGTTCAATTAAAAAAGTCATTATGGCAGAGTCGTGAACCAACGGGAAGATACGAGATGTGTAAGGAATACAAACAGGAGCTGCATTTCCTTCACAGCTAAACTTCAAGGTGATCTTCTCTTCTGCTGTTCAGAAAGTGTTACTCCACAGAAGTCTGAACATGTTTGCTTGGTTTACTAAATCATGGGTTAATGAACTGATGCTTTTCATTAAAATTTCCCTAGCATCAAAATTGATAACTAGACATTTCTTCCTCAGCATATTAAAGTCTATATCAATTCAACTATGTAAAACAATATTCCATTCATTTATCAAAGGTAGAGACTGAAGCATAAAATATAAATGGAACAAAAGGAATTATGGTTATTGGGTAGAACTAAAGATTGCAATTTTAAATATGATACCTAAGACATTATGCCTGAAAATATAACATTTAAGAAAAAACTTGAAAGAGGCAAAGGACAAATCATATTTACATTAAGGAAAAGTCTTCTGAACAAAACCTAAGGCATTTCAGGCCTCAAGATAATAGAATGACTAGGGTTCATGTGTCATGATGCATATGAAAACATCAGCTAAATAAAGTGGTAAAAATGGACAAAATAGCCAAGACAGTCCTAAGTTCTCTAGTGCATTCTGATGCTTTAGAGAAAAGCTGTTAGCCATGTCCATTGAGTTGCAGCTCGAAGCCTGCAGATGAATACTGTCAAGCCGAGAAGAGGGAGAGAGGGGATTCACTCATCACGTTCATTAAGAATCTCTGCGACAGATTCTTCCACTAATCCACTGAAAAAATATACACCCTGGTTCTATACTTGGGACTATAATGCATTCAGAAAAAGACAGATATGGCATTAGAAAAATTCTCACTACATAGGAGGAAAAAAATACTCTTAAAGATTTGTGAAGAGTCAGCAATTACGAAGAGCAAATAATATAGAACAATAGTCAAGAGCCAACATATTGAAATCATGGAGGATAAACATATACACTTAGTCATCTCACATTCAAATTGTTAAACAAAAATAAAACTGGAATAGAAACGTGAGACATATATTCATTGATAGTGTTAAAAGTATCCCTGGTTATGATATTCTACAAGAGTATAACTATTTAAAAATAGACGTAAAAGCATAAAATCTTATCACCTGAAGTCAAGATTACCTATGAAGAAATAAAATTTCTTTGTAATTTTCAATAATACTATCTGGTGTTCTATGGGAAAATTGCCAAACCTATAAATTGTTATACCCAGAGCAATTTCCACCTAGTCAAGTGATAGATAGTGATTTTCAACAAAGGAGGCCATTAGATATTTTTCTCTGTTTATTGTTCATACAGTAATATGTATTCCAATGAGAGAGCAAACACAGAATGATGAGGACAATGGTCCTAGAAACAATGGATTCAACTGTGCAAGACTGTGACGGGTCAGGCCATAGACAAAGATCAAATAGAGATGAGAAGGCACCTGTTCCAGACAGAGGGAGGACTAGGCCATTAGGAAAATAGTTGTTGAAGAAAAGAGAGTATAAAGGAATGGAAAATCCCCACTGAGTCTTCAAAAAAGTTGAGAATCTGAGATAATCAAGTAGTAACTTAAGAGAAAATTAGAAATGTCGAGAAATACAAATGCAAAAGTGAAATATATAAGAAAATCATGATAACAATATAAATTAAATTATTATGAGGGAGACATTAAATTAAAAACAATTATTTTATTCTCAAATTTATGATAACTTTTAATAAATTGTCTTGAGAAAATGATATATATATATATATATGAAATTAAAAAATAAGTTTAGTATATTATTAATGATATGATTGTATGGTTATCACTTGTTACATAAGCAATATTTATTAATTTTAGTGTCAGTTCAGTGACAATTTAAAACTGGAGAATTAAACCTATTATTGAAATTTGTATTCAGTTTAGGATTCACTGTGATAAACTTATAACTTTAAAAAGTGACACAGTGTATATTGAAAAAAGGGTTAAGTACTTGATTCTTGAAGGTAGAAAGTATTCACATAATTGAGAAATATTCAAATATAATATAACTCGAATACCTCAAATGTTTGAAATATGGAGTTAAATATACAATTGAAAGAGGAACAAAAATAAGGTTTTAAATATAACATTTGAATTATAACTGTAATCAAGGGAGAAATTTTTTAAAATATAATTCAGATAATGAGATGCAGATGGAAAATGGTAAATACACAACAGTCATTTCAATTCCAAAATTGAAAACTATTTTATATAATTGAGATATGTGGTCAAAAATTATGAAAAAAAATTCAGAATGGATTACAATAGTAATTAACATTATTTTAAATGAAAGGAGACAGACTCAATATACAATAATCACTTTAAATCTGTTCATAGAGACAGAACGCAGACCCTTGTATATTAGAGGTTTAGGGCAAGGAACAGCATGGCAACTTCACAGAGGTTTGAGACTCCTTTACCGGGCATGGAATATCCTGGAATGGGTAGATGCTGGCTTCCCAACACTTTGATTATACTAAATCCCACTAAATTGTCTGCTTAAAAATGGCTAATTTTATGTTATGTGAATTTCAACTCAATAAAAAGGCTCATCAATCAAAGCTGAGTTTAGAACCAAGGTGATAGAAAGAAGCAACAGAGACTTAATTTTAACCAAGAGTATACGTATGATATAAAATGCATTATCTTAGGCTTGATTCATTCTATTAAATGCATAAGTTTTAAACACCACAGATGCAGCTAATAACATAGACTAATTTTTCTTTCTACAGAGAAGGGAGGAAATGGAAAAAAAATAAACAGTTTATTGCATTCAAAGTGTAAACAATGTAAACTTGTGACTTAATGTTTTAATCTCAGATGTTTTAAATGGATTTTAGTAATTGGTTTGAGATAGAAGCTTATGGTAATAAATGAATGCATATATATTACAGGTGAATATAAGAAGGATTTAAAGCTCTACAAACATGCACTAAATATGTATCTTTAATTCATCATAATCATACTGTAATCTCCACTCAAAGCTTTGTCTATTAATTATGAAAAGTTATGAGTCTTCTTATTTTCTTTATTCTTGCCTTTGAGTAGCGCCTTAGAAATATCTGCTAATGTTCTTTATTATCTGATAAATTGAATTACTGTATTCTCTGAACAAGATACTGGTAAACCATCTAAGATATCTGAGAAATTAGCCTATATTTAAACATTAGGATAGAGGCTGAATTGCAAAAGATTGCCTCTTTTGGCAATGGAAATTCAATGTCTTGAATATTTTAGAAAGATAAAATGGCTCTAAATTTTCCATTATTGATTTACTTGTATTGGAAGAAAAATGAAAATCAATTTAATGATTAAAATAAAATGGGAAAAAATTGTGCCTCTTCATTCTTCAAAGGTAATTATTTTTCTAGCAATATAATTTTGATGTCAAAATCTCTTCAGTTCAACCTTTTCAAATTCCCAGTTAGTTGCTCACTAGTATAGGACTCTAAATATTTAAATGAGTAAATTTTGTCCTAAGCGACAGTGGTGAAAACTGTATGCACATTTCAAATTTTTTAAGATTTGCAAGGAAAACTTAATGAAATGGAAATCTGGATTGTAATTTACCCAGCTGAAGCTAGACGATCGTAATGCTGTCAGCATCAGTGGGATGGGTAGCTAAGCAATGTAGCTACCTAGCACTTTTACAAAAGACATTTCTAGATTCATTGCACATTTTTCCTTTATCTATTGGAGACTTGTTGCTTATTTCAATTTATTTTGAAAGTTCACTAATTAAAATGAAGATATTTAACTACAGAAACGAAAAATGCAAGTGAGAATTTTAAAAGGACATGCTGATCTACATGATTTAGTATACAAATATTCTAAGAACTGCGGAGTTAAATATTATATTTATTTAGTTGTTTAAAACATAAAAGCAGATTTGAAACATTAAAAGCAGTTTGTTATCAATAAGTAGAGTTTGAGATTTTGTTTGTGGATGACAACACTAATATCAAATGTTAAATATTTTAAATTTGTTTTCAAGTTCAAGTTGATATCCTAGTTGATATGTCCATGATTGCTTAACAGAGTATGAATTAGACCTACGGATTGTGTTCTGTTGGTGAAGAGCAATTATACAGCTGAGTAGGAAGGTAATAACTTGTCAAGAATCTTAAATGTCAGAGTTGCAGTGAGCAGAAAGATTCTGGAGTAGTTAATTGCATTGCCAGACTTCTGTGTTCCTGCTCAGCACCCAAAGGATGGTTAGTGGTCACAGAGTCCCTGTACTTAGAGATCTCATCCCTTCATTCATACTTAAGAGGCCCAATAGAAAGAATATCTTCCATGAAGATAGCACAGTATTCATATATTAGGAAAGAGAAAACAAACATCCGATTAGTCAAGCAAATATATGATCTAGAATACACAACCTTGTAGTATTCATGAGTTAAATGCATATTCCTTCAAGTTTTAATCTTTATCAATGTAACTGAGTGGTATTTTCTAAGATTCAAAGTGCTGTGACAAAGATATAAACAAACAAAAGCATCTGAGTTTTACAGAGAAGCCAAGAACATACATCAGAGAAGAGACAACATGCTTAACAAATGGTGCTGGGAAATCCAGATCTCTACGTGTAGAGGAATACAACATGATTCATTTCTCTTTTTCATACACAAATAAACTTTAAATGGATCAAAGATCTTAATCAAAGGCTGTGGCGGCGTTTGCCTTTATTCCCAGCATTCAGGAGGCAGAGGTAAGTGGATCTCTGTGAGTTCGAGGCCAGCGTGGTCTACAAGAGCTAGTTCCAAGACCAAAAGCTAGTTCCAGATACCAAAGCTACAAAGAAACCTTGGCTCGAAAAACAAACAAAAGAAAACAAAGTAAAGAAAGGAAAAACAACTTTTTAAGAGCTTGTGGGGAACAGGGAGCACTCATGCACTCATGAACTGTTGATGGGAATGCAAATTGCTATAGTCACTACAGAAATCAGTTTGGTGGTTACTCTCAAAACTAAAATTAGGTTTACTATTTGACCCACGTTTAACACTTGTGAACATATACCCAATGGATTCTATTTACTACTTTTCTTTGTTCATAGTTTCTCTGTTCTCAATAGTTAAGACATGAAAACAAAGAACCACAGGCAATTAAGAATTACTGAAGATGGGAGAAATAATTTTCTTCAGGGAAAAGCATACCAATTGGTTTTCCAATACCAAATAGTCAGCTTTGAAAACAAACATACAAATAATGTTATACAGACTGAACGGGTTATATTTAGGAATGTATACAATAACAATTTATAATAAAAGACCATGGATTTGAAAGGTAACAAGGAGGAAAAGGTGGTAGAATTTAGAGAGAGAAAGAGAAGAGAGAAACCTAATTATATTAATCTAAAAATATTTTATACAAAACTCTGAAGGAATTGACCCTAGAGGGGCTCCCAGGTGCCCAAGCTGAGGTCCCCAGTTAGTTCCTTGGGCAGCTGAGGATAGGGAACCTGAAATGACCCCATCCTAGCTCAATACTGACGAATATCTTGCATATCATCCTAGAACTTTCATCTGGCGATGGATGGAGATAGAGACAGAGACCCACACTGGAGCAATGGACTGAGCTCCCAAGGTCCCAATGAGGAGCAGAAGGAGGGAGAACATGAGCAAAGAAGTCGGGACCACGAGGGGTGCACCCACCCACTGAGACAGTGGAGCTGATCTACTGGGAGCTCACCAAGGCCAGCTGGACTATTACCAAAAAAAGCATGGGATAAAACTGAACTCTCTGATCATGACGAACAATGAGGGCTGATGAGACGCCAAGGACAATGGCACGCAGTTTTGATCCTACGCAATCTGCTGGCTTGGTGGGAGCTTAGCCAGTTTGGATGTTCACCTTCCTAGATATGGACGGAGGGGGGAGGACCTAGGACTTACCACAGGGCAGGGAACCCTGACTGCTCTTTGGACTGGAGAGGGAGGGGGAGAGGAGTGGGGGGAAGGGGAGAGGGGTGGGAGGAGGGGGAGAAGAGTGGGAGGAGGGGGAGAAGAGTGGGAGGAGGGGGAGGGAAAGGGGAGGCTGGGAGGAGGTGGAAATTTGTTTTTCTTTCTTTATTCTTCTTTTATCAATAAAAAAAAATTTAAAATGGTAAAAAAATATTTCCCTCTGAATTTGGGTCTTTATGCACACAGATTGTATAGCTCTAAGACTACATCAGAGTAGATTTCTGTGCAATGGAATGATGAACATAGAAAATCCCAAGGGATCAAACCATAGAGAATAGTTAACGGAGTGCTCAGCAGCCACAAACAAGATGTCTAGATCACATCCCTTCATCAGATTCCACAGACCATCCTGGAAGAGGGAGCAGAAAGGTATAAATGCTAGAAGTCATGGATGCCCGAAGGAAACAGTGTCCTCTGGCCTGGCATGACCATTGCAGAAATAAAATTAGTATCTGTGGCTGTGAGTGAGCAACATGCACAGACAGCTTATTATATCAATATTTTGCATATATTCAAAATTCTCCAAGATTTTCATTTTAAAATTACTGATTTCAAAGACTCGAGTAGTGATTAATATTCTAAGGTTGTGTTTTTCTAATATCCCATGTGATGGTTGATTTAATATCTTACACTGTAGAGACCGTTTTCTTCCACAAGAACAAATCTCGGGTGCCTTATGTGACGTGATCATAGAGACAAAAGGGCAGTCTTGAGCGAGCTTTATGTTATCATTGTTCATACTTCATCCTACTAAGCTGAATTTCAGAAACCAACACCTGTGTTAGGTGAGTGAATAACCAAGTCAGAATCCCAAAGATGGAGTTTCCTGTAAAACCTTACTCAGACTCCAATCAGTAAGTGCTCGAAATGCAGTTGAAGAGGCTTGGTTGGAACTAAGGAAGAGAGGAGGGAACAGCTATTTTTAGCTTGATTTACTCTTGTTTGTGCTCCTTTCCAGTGTGCTCTGAAGATAGCAGAAGCTGACCTCTGCTATGGTGAACTTCAGAGGAAGGAAGTCAAATAATGCACTCCATTAGTTCTGGAGCAGAGATAAAATGAAACAATAGTAATACTTTTCACTGCCGGCATAAAAATAAATGAAAAATACATTGCCAGGAATGCCACCAATTCAAAACTTCCTCCATCGACTCCTAATAGAGATGTCTATTTCCTCAAGATCCAGAGGTGTCCCAAGAAAGGGTCCAATTCCTAGGTCCTCCCCACTCCGTCCATATCTAGGAAGGTGAGCATCCAAACTGGCTAGGCTCCCACAAAGCCAGCACATTACGTAGGATCAAAACCCCGTGCCATTGTCCTTTGCGTCTCATCAGCCCTCATTGTTCGCCATGTTCAGAGTCCAGTTTTATCCCATGCTTTTTCAGTCACAGTCCAGCTGGCCTTGGTGAGCTCCCTTATCACAGGGCAGAAAACCCTGACTGCTCTTTGGACTGGAGAGGGAGGGGAAAAGGAGTGGGGGGAGGGGGAGAAGGGTGGGAGGAGGGGGAGGGAAATGGGAGGCTGGGAGGAGGTGGAAACTTGTTTTTTTTTTTCTCCTTTTCTCAATAAAAAAAGAAAAAGAAAAAAGAAAGGGTCCAATTGTTACATGGATCTCCTAACTACAGACTACTAATTGAGCGGTAGGGTAATCAATCTCACGGAATAACACCGATATGCAGTCACTAGCAACATCTAGCAAGGAGAAGATAGATTCACTTTATTTTAGAACACTCACTTTAAGTATTTTGTATATTGACAGGTTTGTCAAAATTGATATGTTTTATCTGCATTTAACTACTGTTATGTGATAAATTCATAGATGCACAAAATAGGAAAGGTACAAGAAGTTTTACGTGTGTACATACCATTCATTGGATCTCTGGTTAGTAAAGATAGAAATAATATCAAAGGTGTGTAGTACTTTGAGTGGTAGCCCACATTCACAAGTTGAGTAACTCCTCTTTCTTTAAGATAAGGTATCTATGAATCATTTTCAGAATCCACAGTTTCTTTCTTGTTATCTACTCTTTTCCCATGGTGCATGATTAGACTTGAGTATATTCAGCTTCATCTACTTTTAAAAATGTCTTCACTTAGTCAACATAGTAATTCTTATATTGTTGCTTTCAGTACCCATCTTTTATTTTTATAAACTTAATTGTTCATGTCACCATAAAACATAAGTAACGTTGTAATTAATTTAGAGGTAGCTATTTTGATTACTTCAAAATGATATTGATAATTTTAGGTCCTTTTCCTTTCTTCCACCTCATAGTTTTTTTTTGTTTTTTTTTTTTTATTTTTCATACATGTTTAAATATGTAACTCTCAAACAAGTAAGGCAGAATTTTTCCTAATGAAAATTTTCTCTATTTTGTTAATTTTATTTTTCCTTTTGCTTTCCTTCCCTTTTTCCTGACTCTTTTTCCTCTTCCTCCTATTTATTCCCACCTTCTCTTTTTCTCTCTCTTATTTCAACAGTAGGTACACATTGTGAAAAAAAAATACTGCAGTTTCTCCTGATATCTTTAAGTTTAGGAAATTGTTTTCTTGCACCTCCATTTTGGGAAGACTTCAGTGATTGATATAATACCTCTCAGTGATTCCCAACTATTGTTGATCTAACTTCTTAGGAAATTCTGATATTTGCTTTTTAAACTTTAGAATTTCTATCTTGTCTTAAAATTGTGTTTACTTCTTTTTACACTTAAAATCTATTAGCTTTCATCATAATCAATTCTATAATCTCATGTCAAAGGGTAGTTAGGCTTTTCATATGAAGTCTATTAGATTTTTAAATGTCCATATGTTATTACCTGCTGATCAGAAACAATATAATGCATAGAATGATCATACATGAAATATTGTATCAATATGAAGTTGTCCAATAGAGTGAACACCACGGATTTCATTTTTTTATTAATAAATTATCATAATTCTACAAAACCTCAATATAGGTGAAAGTTGTTTGCATATGAAAAAATCCTAACTCACATATGGTTTAATGTATCGAATATCTTGTTGGTTCATATTTTGTTATTTATCAGCAAATTTTTATAATATAAAAGAAAGTTGTATATCTCCCTATATCTTTTTTTTTGGGGGGGGGGTTGAGACAGGGTTTCTCTGTGGTTTTGGAGCCTGTCCTGGAACTAGCTCTTGTAGACCAGGCTGGTCTTGAACTCACAGATATCCGCCTGCCTCTGCCTCTCGAGTGCTGGGATTAAAGGCGTGCGCCACCACCACCCGGCTTCCCTATATCTTAATTTGTGTTTGAAGTGTGTTTTGTTAAATATGAAAATGGATAAATCAGCTTCCTTCTTCAGTCCATTTGCTTGGAATTTTTTTTCAACTTTTTGCTCTGAGGTAATATCTGCCTTTGATATAGAGATGTATTTTTTTCATTGCAGTAGAAGGATGAACCCTGTTTTTGCATCCATTTTCTTAGTCTGTGTCCTTTTATTGAGGAGTTAAAGCCATTACTATTGAGAGATAACAATGACTGTTAAAGCCTCTTATTTTGTTGTTGGTGGTGGTGATGTTGGTGGTGTCTGTGTTTGTATGTTTCCCTACTTTTGGTTTTGACTGGGTGCGATTATTTATTTCCTGTGTTTAAACATGTGTAATTAATACCCCTGGGTTGGAAAACCTTCAACTTGCAATATGTTCTGCTTACAATATGTGTAGGAGAAATGGTGTTATAGAACTTGCAGGAGTAGCCAACCAATGACTGGTCTAAGTAGAGGAACACTCCATGATTGGGAGCCCTTACCCAACCCTGTCAGGATGGCCAGGAACCCAATGCTGGATAGCCTAGTCCTAGGAAAGAACCAAACAAAAGTAGAGAAAATGAGAAGAAAGAAAAAAATTAATGAGATGATTCCTAATGATATTCTGCTATACTCATAGACGAGTGCATAGCCTAATAATCATCAGGGACGCTTCATCGAGCAACTGATAGGAACAGAAAAAATAGACCCATAGGCAAAAATTAGGCATACCTCAGAGAAGTCTGCTCAAGAGTATTATAAGAGCCAGAAAAGTCAAGGACACCAGGAAAACACGGCTGCAGAATCAAATAAGCAAGGGCTCATAGGGGCTCACAGTCACTCAAGAGGCAATAATGGAGCCTACACTGGTCTGTGCTAGGTCCTCTGCATGTTTGTTATGGTTGTTCAGTTGGTGCTCTAATGGGACTTCTAACAGTGGATCGTTTTACATCGGCTGAGTTCTACATCCGAAATCCTGGCATGGAACTTAAAGAGTGAGATGTATGCAGAATACCAACCTTAACACTGAGGAAAGGACTGACTTATTTAATGTTAAATAGTAAAAATTGTGTCCTTTCATCTTGTAAATTCCACGAACAACTAACAAGTAGGAGAGTGAACCTATAAGTGTTATACAAACCTTTCCTTCAGTCGCTCTGATTCTTCAGTATTGCTCGATGATATTTATGACCTCATAAATGTCAGCGGGGCGAAACAACAAAATTGAAATTAATTCACTAATTTTTTATTTGAATATTGCCATGATCTGGCCATGGAATAAAATCAGTCCTGTTTGAAAGGAATCTGGCCTTGGGGCTGGCTTTCTTAATATATGGAAATGTCATAATTTAAGAGTACTTTAATACTAATTACCTCTTGTGATATTTTTCCAAAGTCTTTACACAGACTAAATTGAACTAGATTACGTCTTTTCCTTTTTCTTCTTACATAGATATCTAATTTAAACCTGAGTCAGGTATGAGATCAAAGTACCTGGTTCTCACATTGATGCTCTGTAATGAATGCTATCCGGGGAAACTGCTTGCCTTACCTTTTGCTGTTGAATAACACCACATTTTATTAAAGATCTGTGAAATGTTCCCTGAGATGTTACATAGCCTGTTGTCTGTAGACAGTAGGGTTTGCGAAATCTTCTTGGCTTTGTATAGGTGATAACAGGAAGCAAGAATAATGAGATAAAACCTCCTTGGTCGGGTTTTTTTAATTGAGGAACAAATTATTTCATAGTTTCTCATTAGTTATTCCCATGGATTCTAATGACAAGGTGCCAACTTTCACACTTTAAACAGGTTAATTAATCAGGTAGTAATGAAGTTGGGTGATACCTGAGTGTTGGGGTGCCGAATAATCACAGTTCCTAATAACATACTTAAATGTCTGGGAACCTGAGAGGATAAGTTGAAATTCAGATATTCTGAGATCTGCATAAATAAGCAGGTGTTAGTAATGGAGAAACTAATTTTAATTAATTATACTAGGTATAATCTGTAATTGTGTGATGGATATATGGTGAATATGTATAAGTGATAAATGCATTCATAATCATACACATTACTACTTTCCTTTATATGACATAAGCATGACAATATTTCAGTGCCCACATTCATGTATTTCATCTGTTGTGCAGCCTCATTAAAAAAATTATGTTTTAACCGTTATTGTTTAATGGTGATTTCAGTTATGAAACTGGGCCAAAGTGAAATGTTAAATAAAGTTCCAAAGTGTGACAACAGTGTATGTTAAATTTCATGGCAGCTTTCCTAAGATACAAGTTGCCTCAGGGATGCAGAGTCTATTTCTCAGAGAGATGCGTGGGGAAAGTTTTAAGGTCTTGTCATCAAATTTCCTTCTTTCAAAACCTTAAGAAGTATCACAAATAAAATTATATATATATATATATATTTATGTATAAGATTTATATATCATATAAATATGCAATCTATATGATGTATGTTTATAATCACAGGAGATGATAATATTTTAATATAGGCTTATTACTTCTATTGTCTAAGTTGTATTTTCTAAAATGCTCTCACTCAAGAAAGTAAGTAGATGGCTCAGACATTGAAAAATTAGCCCTGAATGCACAAGGACATGAGTTCAAAACATAGAAAAGTCAGCAACAGCCACATGAGTCTGTAACCCCAGCAGTGGACAGGAGGATCCTGAGAAAACACTAACCAATCATTCTTGCTGAAACCATGAATTTAGTTTGATTAAGAGACTCTGTCACAAACCATAAGGTAGAGAGAGTGAGAGGTGAGAGAGAAAACTCCTGGATATCTTCCTCTGCCCTCTGAAAGCATGATCACAGGACATATACCATAGACATGCATTTCACGTACATGTATCATCCATATCACAGGCACCGTACACACACACACACACACACACACACACAAACACACACACACACACACACGAATAGAGAGGGGAGGAGGGAGGGAGGGAGGGAGGGAGAGGGAGAGGGATAGAGAAGAGAACAGGAGTCCCGTGATGCAAGGCATTGTGATTTATTTCAAAAGGAAGTGTTCTAATCTTTTAAATTAACAGTAAAGAACCAAAAATATTCTTCACAATTGCTGCAATCAATCGTATGCTTTGCATTGGTTTTAAAAGAAACTAATGGGGTGATAACTTACAAAATCATTTATCAGTTAATTAGGATGAAGGGAAGTACAGATGTGTCAGTAAGGCAAAATGTTTTTATAGAAATAGTAATACAATTTGACTATTAACTTTCAATGATCAAAAGTGAATCAACTGCACATAGAAGGCAATAAAAAGAAGTAGCAATCAATAATAGGACATTCCGTATCCCAAAGAGTGGCTCAGGGGTAAAGACACTTGTCAACAAACCCGATAGCTCAAGATCCTCAGAATCCATTTAGTAAAAGAAGAGAACTAAATCAGATAAGGTGTCCTGTGGTTCTTCAACACACATGCTGTATTGCATGCATGCACACATAGTACAATGAAAGAATGACATCCTAACTTTTAGAATAGTGCTCCACCATAGGTAACTTAAGTTGCGGTCATCTTCACAGCTCTCTCAGACAGATTCATATTGTCAAGTTACAAGGCTTTTTTACTAAGGTTAGGGGTGGGTAGCACTAAGAGCCATGGAGTTTGAGATTCATAGTCACACAGGCAGATCACGAGGAACCCTGAAACTTAGAACCACTCTGGCACCCTTGGGGGTCTTGAAATGAAAACCTGGAACCAATTGACTTCCTTCTGGAATGGGATATTTAGCTTCTTCTTGCCTCATACACTATCTGAAAGCAAGACTCCCTGCCTTTTTGTGACTCAGAATCCTCTTATACAATTACCTACCTACTCCTCTAATAAAAACTGAAGTTATACATATTTATTATTATAGAGACATTTGCTGATATAATACACATACAGACAACATACTTTTCAGTGTTTGCTCTTAGACAAAGCTACTTTCGTTGATATACTGTCATTTAGCTTTTGTTTGTACATTTCGTGAAGGAAGTGGTTTTGTTTAGTTTGGGCTTGCGTCTTACTTACCTGCATGTCTACATCTGCAATCACTTATGGGCTGGTAGATTTACTATCTCAAAGACAAGGTCTCTAGACCTAACTTCCAAAAGCACAATGGGAAGAAATGCTTCAATGCAAGAGCGGCAACAGGTAAAATTTAGAAAACTAATATCATTAATTAATGGTGTTAAGACGGATGAATGTACAGTACTGCATTATTATGGGCCTAAAGATCTCTTTATTTTACAGAATACAAAGGACATGAAAGATGTTCTTATTATACTCGAGTTTAAACTAAAGTTTTATACCCTAAGTGGTCTGGTAGTCAGATGTTATTCTGCTGAAATGTAATTGATGATGCCTCAGCTACCGAATAGCTAAACATTTTTCTTCTTCTTTACACATTACAATTACAAGCCATGATCTTTATTCACAGCTTACTATGTGTAACTGTCAATAATATTCATTTATAGAAGGATAAAATGAAGGAATCAAAATCCTTCGTGATTGCAAAAGGCATACACCATTATGCACTCTACCTCTTTTGAAAAGCAGAGAATGGGCAAATCCACGCCTCAAAATGCCCTTAAAGCTTTTGTTTCAAAATGATAGGGCTTTGCTAAGTTGTTGTCGAAAAGGGAGAAAAATACAGAAACGTGTATATCATTAGCGCAACTGCATTCCATTATTTTCTTTTGCAAAATAAATTACATAAATGGGGTTTGCATTGTTTGTTATACTTCACCCAGAGATTTGGATAATTAAGTTTCAAGAACTGAGTTGCTTTAAAACACATTTAATTTAGCAAAATTGGTAAGGAAGCAACTGCAATTAAAAAAAAAATAAACAAAAAAACGACCAAAGTTTCCTATGTCTTACCGGGTAATTTGGAATGAATTTCGATTCCGGCATTAGAAGTACAAAAGGTAACTAAAAATGCCATTAAATGAAATGTTCCAAGTCCAAGCAATTTCCTTCTTAACAGAAAGTAAAATGCAAACAGAGATTACTCCAACCCTGCTGTGTTTAATTTAAGTGTATATAAGCCATTTACACACAGTCATCTTGTCTGCAGATAATCATGGCCATCCACAGTGGCCAGGATTGTGAAGCATGGCTTGTCAAAAGTTTTTCGTTCTTTGATTCCACCTTGCTTGTGTCAGCCATGGCTCATATGAAGCAAATTCAGCACATTCAGCTTCTGGTAGGATTCGTATTTCCTCGTTTATTCACCTGTGTTTGTTGCCTTCAAAGCACTAGCTGTGTTCATGGCGAAGTGACACAACTGGTCACATAGAGCCTAAAGACCTCTGTGGTCACGTACACAGACATCAGTGACACGTGCTTCTCATCTGGGGATGGCTTATGTATATATGCATAGCTTTTTCAGCATTACATTTTAAATGGTAAAACTTGCAAATATCAAGCAAGCACATGGAGCAGTATCAGAACTGTTTAGCTACATAAAAATTCCACTTTGAAAAGGAAGCAAAACCTTGGCACTAGTTTCTAACAGAAGAGATTTACTAACACAAGATTTTAAATATAATTAAATAAATAAATATGCTGAATAATACCTTCCTTTCAATAATTTTTACAGTATTCTGAGTATTTATTTTAAAATTTGAGGTAAGAATATCTGAAAGATCAAAAGATGCCTTTATGTAAGAAATGCTAGTATGGTTTTACAAAGTTATATTCAATTTTTAGTTTTTAGCTTTTCCTAAGAAAAGAGTTGAGCTTTCTGTAGATTTATAATGGCATCAATATTTCTTATGAAACCTACACAATTTACATTGGTTGATCAGCAATGAGTAAATAAATCCTTCATGGCAGCTTCTACATGCAAATAATTAATGCAACTTTTTCTTTCTGTTTGTATATAAAATGTTAAATATTTAAAAAATATATGAAAATTTATAACTATAGAATATAACCACACAAACTTACCCATATCCAGATGTAGATATATTCTTTCAAGTTTCCATGGAAAAGAGAAAACACTTCCATAACTACAACAGGCAGTCCTCAACATCTGAAGTACATATGTGAAAATCACAAGGTGCTAAATTTTGTTTGTGTTATCACGGTTTAACTAATTGCTTCTAAAATCATTTCACATTATCAATACATCATATTTAAAATCCTGGTTAATGTATTAGGCAATGAAATGCAACAGGCATGCACCAAGCATAGGCTCACCTGTGCAGTTTGTGCACATGGCTCACCTTTGCTGCCTAATAGGCTCGGTAACAAATGGAGTACTAAGTAGGCTTTAAGCTAAGAGTAGCACTGGATATCATTCACAAATCTGGATTATAGTCAGTAATAAGCAGTTTTGAGTGCCCAGGAAAATTTAAAAGCATCCTAATTTCCTCTGTGGTAATGTGTCTAGATCATGAGAAATTTCTATTTAAATTGTGTAATTTTGTTCCATTTTTTTTTACTTTTTTAAATTATATTATTACAAATTTTTATTCATAGCTTCAAAAGGACAGACAAAGACAAGAGACGAAACCTTAAACTGGTTGTATTTGTAAGACAGTGTTCACAATTGGTATGTTCAGCCATCGAGGACTTGTAGCTGGCAGGGCTATGGTGTCCATGTGATCACTGTCTAGAGTGCAATTTGATATAAAGTATAAGAATAATATGTAAATAAATAATGAGATGTCCAGAGAGGGAAGAGACCATATTATATTACACGAGTTATTTGGAAGTATGTTATAAATAAGACACTTGTTATTCAGTTCAGATCAATGATACTACCTTTGGTAAGAATAAACATCAGACACTTTGATGACTGAGCACATGTGACAGCGAGGGACTTCAAAACTCTTGCTAGGACTTATACTGTGTGTTCCATTAACACAGAAATGTAGGGGTGTCTTGAAATAAAGAATGAAAGAAAGACAGGAAGGAAGGAAAGAAGGAAGGTAAGAAGAAAGGAAGGAAGGAGAAAAGAAGAAAGAATAGAAAGCAGAAAGAAAGAAAAGGTAAGAAAGGAAGGGAGGAAAGAAAGGAGGAGAAAAAGACAAGATGGATCACCATTAGGATCTTGTTAGTACTTTAATATAAACTTAAGTACTTTGTATATTATGTAAACTGATCCTCTGTCAGATGAACAGTTGACAAATATTTTTTGTATTCTCAATCTGTAGGGTTCCTCTATATGTTTGAAATCTACACAGAGTTTTTGTTGTTGTTGTTGTACACAAATGCCCATGACTGAGAAGGCTATGGAATTTAGGGAAGAATCTGTTGTTGTTATTATGCCAGATGGCAATACTGTCAAAGTGTTTTCTGAAGATTTGTGTTTACATCCATTAATGGGCATTGATCTCAACCTTGGTCAAATGAGTGTTTTTTGCTCCTCTTATTCCTTCACAGACATCAGTAAAATTGAATGCTCAGGTGCAGAGTACATGAGACTGAATGCTGACCCCCAAACAGGACATCCATAATAATGTGCTTAGTGGGAACTAAGACTCAGAGGATATTATGGAATTGGAAGAAGAAAGAAAATAATAGCCAGAGACCAGGAAAATGTGTTGTGAAATGCTGTCTTCTGGACATGGTATGGATATCATGAAATCACATACTCATGAAATCAAAGCAGGGTGGATATCTGCACAAGATCAAATGAGATGAACTAGCCTAGGCTCCAATCTTTACTATAAAACACTTGGCAGTGAATGGTTACTAAGGAAGGAACAATTATACATTTTCAAGTTTGTACGTACTGATAGAATTCTAGTGCTACAGTGCATAACCACACAGTATGCATATATAGCCAGCAGAATTTGGAGTTAAGGGTTATAAAAAAAGAAAGGTAAGGAAAGGGAAATGTGTTGAGAGATATTTAATGGAGTGGAGGGTGAGAAGTGAGGGTTAGATATGATCATGTTTAATGGTATTCACATATGAATATTTCAAACATAAAATAATGAATTAAATATTAAAATAAAAATACCTAATTGAATAAAAAAGAAAAATTTTAAAAGAGAGAATTATAGAAACAATATTTAATGAGAAAATGTTAACTAATTTTCAAAATTTATTGAAAAGTTTGACTGTACATTTTTTGTTTATTTTATTTTTTTAGTTGTTGCAAAAAAAATTTCCCATTTCCCTCCCCCTCCTCGCACAAATCGCCCCCTCCCCCTCCTCGCACAAATCGCCCCCTCCCCCACTCCCCTCCCCCTCTCCTCCTCCCCCCATTCCATTCTCCCTCCCTCTCCAGAATGAAGAGCAGTCCAGATTCACTGCCCTGCGGGAAGTCCAAGGTCCTTCCACTTCTATCCAAGACCAGGAAGGTGAGCATCCAAACAGGCTAGACTCCCACAAAGCCAGTTCATGTATTAGGATTGAAACCTCGTGCCATTGTCCTTGGCTTCTCATCAGCCTTCATTGTCCGCCACGTTCAGAAAGTCCGGTTTCATCCCATGCTTATTCAGTCCCAGTCCCGCTGGCCTTGGTGAGCTCCCAATAGATCAGTTCCACTGTCACAGTGGGTGGGTGCACCCCTCGTGGTCTTGACTTCTTTGCTCATGTTCTTCCCTCCTTCTGCTCCTCATTTGGACCTTGGGAGCTCAGTCTGGTGCTCCAGTGTGGGTCTCTGTCTCTATTTCCATCCATCGCCAGATGAAGGTTCTATAGCGATATGCAAGATATTCATCAGTATGGCTATAGGATAGGGTCATTTCAGGTTCCCTATCCCCAGCTGCCCAAGGAACTAACTGGGGACATCGCCGGGTGCACCTGGGAGCCACTCTAGGTTCAAGACTCTTGCCAACCCTAAGGTGGCTCCTTAACTAAGATATGTGCTTCCCTGCTCCCCTATCCAACCCTCCTATATCCCAATCAACCCGTTTCCCAAGTTTTCCCCATCCTCCCCTTCTCATTTTTCTCTCCCCCTCTCCCCTTACCCCCATCCTACCCCACCCCCAAGATCCCAGTTTTTTGCCCGGAAATCTTGTCTACTTCCCATAGCCAGGAGGATAACTATATATTTCTCTTTGGGTTCACCTTCTTATTTAGCTTCTTTAGGATCACAAATTACAGACTCAGTGACCTTTATTTATGGCTAGAAACCAATTATGAGTGAGTACATCCCATGTTCATCTTTTTGGGTCTGGGTTACCTCACTCAGGATAGTGTTTTCTATTTCCATCCATTTGCATGCAAAATTTGAGAAGTCATTGTTCTTCACCGCAGAGTAGTACTCTAATGTGTATATATTCCACACTTTCTTCATCCATTCTTCCATAAAGGACATCTAGGTTGTTTCCAGTTTGTGGCTATTACAAATAATGCTGCTATGAACATAGTTGAACAAATGCTTTTGTCATATGATAGGGCATCTTTTGGGTATATTCCCAAAAGTGGTATTGCTGGGTTCAGGGGTAGGTTGATCCCGAATTTCCTGAGGAAACGCCACACTGATTTCCAAAGTGGTTGCACAATATTCCATTCCCACCAGCAATGGATGAGGGTACCCCTTCCTCCACAACCTCTCCAGCAAAAGCTAATTGGTGTTTTTTATTTTAGCCATTCTGACAGGGGTGAGATGATATCTCAAAGTTGTTTTGATTTGCATTTCCCTGATCACTAAGGAGGTTGAGCATGTTCACTGTACATTTTAACGAACATAAGTTATGATGGTAATTTTTACATTATTCAAAATCACTTTGTTCTTTTTATTTCTATAGAAGGACATCTAAATGGTGAGGGAGAATTGTCTGTATTCTGCCAACCATGTTTTAAATAAATGCTGATTGGCCAGGCAGGAAGTATAGGTGGATCAACCAGACAAGAAATAGAAATGGGATGAGGAAAACAGGAGTATTCTGGGAAGAAGGAAGCTCTCGCTCAATTCTGCCAAGATCATTGAAGAAGCAAGATGTTACTTGCCCTGCTGAGAAAAGTACCAAGCTATGTGGCTAACATAGATAAGAACAATGGGTTAATATAAGTGATATGAGCTAATAACAAGCCTGAGCTAATAGGCCAATCAGTTTATAATCGTATGGAGATCTCTATGTGATTTTGTCTGGGACTAAAACGGCTGGGGGACCATGTGGGACAGAAACCCCATCAAGCAGCCCAGCCCCCATGTTATATCAAAATATAAACAGGGATTCTAAAGTCTGCTTGTATCTAAAAACAGTGCAAATACTAGATAAATTTCTTCAAATCAAATTTATGTGAATTGAAGAAAAAATAAATTCAGTAACCTATGTTATATTTGTTTAAAACATAGCTAAATCTGAGACACTCCCAACTATGTTTCTGGTGTCTTATCTTGTACTATTTTAATTTCATTCTTTGTATCATGATAGCCTTAAAGACCAGCATCTAATGCAACTAAAATTCACCAAGAATCACCACTTGAAGTACCAGACAGGTTCCTGAGAAACTTTTACATAAAAAATTATATTTATTGTACTTAGTTTCAATTTATGCAGTGTAAAAATGTTATCCAAATTGACTATATATATATGTATATATATATATATATGCAATTAACTAAACAAAAAAAGAAACCAATTAACAAAAAACTAGAGCTAAACCAAGACAGCTAGAAACACACTAAGCCACAACTAATAAAAATGCAGAGTTGTGGTGCCAAGTCCCTATGGATACATGTACAAAACTCCTAAGGTTCACGGAACACTGTGAAATTGTAAAATTCAGAGGATCACAGAGTTTGCTATGACACTGTGTCTCCTAGGAGTATCAGAAGCTACAGCCATAAGTCTCAATAATGTGAGCCCACACATGAGCTAAACAAGGACAACAGCAATGGACACGACAATATGAATAAATCATCAGTATTAACAAAACAATGCTATACAAAGAACAATATAAATTTTGGGAAAGCTGAGAAGAGGAGAGTTGGGCTCCCTCAGGGCAGAGCACACCAGTTGTCTTTCCATTGTCAATTGATCAGTGTTGAAAACATACATGCAAGCAACATTATATGTACTCAGCAAGTTATGTTGAGACATATATGTGTATACACATACCCACATGTATTAAATAATTATTAGTTAATAAAGAGGCCATGAATTTGAAAGGGAGTGGAAAAAGGTCCAGGGTAAGATTTGGAAAGAGGAAAGTAAATGGACAAATGTTATATACACGTATGCATGTGTGTGTTGTGTCAAAAAATTTTAAAAAAGATTGAATAGAAATTCCATAAAAAATTATAAGTCATACATTCTTAAAAATTCTCAACCCAATATGAACAAGATAGAGAAAATACCATGAACTACATACAACTAAGGAATTCTGAAAACAGGAAAATAATTATCTTCCATATATATATATTAAAAATTACTAGGGAAAGAGGCCATGAATTTGAAAGTGAACAAAGAGTGTTATATGGGAGAATTTGCAAGGAGGAAAAGGAAAGAGAAAATTATATAATTATACTGTAATTTCAAAAGCATAAAAACAAGAACTAGATCTGTTAGCATTTTCTTTATCAGACAAGCAATATTATAAGTGGGAGCATAGAACAAAATGGCATAAATTGAAATGTAAAATTTCTAGTGTAGGATGTCCACTGGGGACTTTGAAATATTTTATCACGTGCTTATAGACTTGCAATACCATCCACATCTGCACAGTTTTGTCTATGCCCACTACGTATTTGAGGAGTTGTTAAGTTACTACAGAGATGAAGCAGCAGCTGTCCATATATTGTATCAGAAACAGTTTTGTAAGAAGTTACCAACAATGAAACAAGTAGTAGACAGAAATTTCAGCCCAATCATTAGAAGACTAAGGAGCTAACCAAGAAGTATTCTGAGGACATAAACTAGATTACTCAGATTTTGGTATTTTAAGGTTCAAGGCATCATTTTAAAAAGAGCAACAATTATAAACAATGACAAAAATTTTAGGATTGACAAGGATTTGATTAGGGAGTTGTCCCAATGCATTATTTGATATATGCATTTTCCAACAAAAGGTATTTGGAAAACACTAATGTGACCCATGTAGGAAAGAAAAAGTGGTTAAGAAAAATCTGTCCCTAAGAAGGCTTAGATGTTAACCTCACCACTAGTCAGATGATGGACATCAGATGATGATGATCCCTGCGGAAACAGAGGTCATCAGCATGTTCAAAGTACTATGCTGAAGGCGTAAGTCACAAACAATGCCACACCAATGTGGGATTATGATTAATAGGGTGATATTTATTTAAGGGGGAAAAACTTACAGATCACTGTCCCAGGCAACAGCCCTCTACGCGACCAGGAGTCTAGACGCCGGCGGAGCAGGAAGTGAAGAGAGAGAGGAGAGGGAAGTGGCCGCTTTTTTAAAGGGAGAGAGACCACGCCCCAAGGGGCTGGTATCTCAGCGGCGATAGGCTGGAGTAGTGGGAGGACCTCCCGCAACACCTCCCCCTTCTGTTTAAATAAGAGAGTTCTAAACCTACTATGAAATTATATACAATAAGTACAAATATCCTATTCTAACTAGCTTAGGTCTTGTATAATAAATAACTTGGCCAAGTCATGAGAGAAAGTAACTACATTTATATAGTCTTCAACCCCATCAAAGATCTGAGAAGGGAAATAATGTTACCTGGGTAATTAGGAAGTTCAGTAAAACAACTTCCAAAACATGCAACAAATCACAGAGACAACTAGCTACCTAGGCAATCACCCAAAGTCACATTAGCAGCGTTGAAGCAACCAACTTTGGCTAAGGCCTAACATAACTGACACACCATTTTCAAAGGCAAGCAACTTTTCAAAACTATCTTACCCTGTCTTGGCAGGATAAGACAGTCCTGTTTTATCCATTGATGCATGCTCTGTATCTTTGTCGGTGGTTGAGGTACGGGCATTTCTTTGCCCCAAGGCCAGTTCTGCCAAAAAGAAATGCTCCAGGTGGAGTGTCTTTGGTGCTCAACATTCTCTCGGGAATAGAGTGGTGTTGCCAGGAGCAATTGTGTCTCACTACCACAAAACTCTGAGTTAGATTAAAGGCCATTTTCTACAGCTCTTTGAAGAAGTTGAAGATTATCTATCTATACTGAGTATAATCTCTATATATCTAAAGAACCTGATTAGTCTAATTATAAATGACAAACTTAGATGACTATTTATCTATATAATTCTCAATATCTATCTAACTTAAAGACTAAGACAATAAACAACTGTGTAACAAATGAGGATAATGACCTCCAAATATAAACAATGTACAAATATACATTGCAGTAGGTAAATATATATCAATACACAAACATTATATAAGTATCTTAATCAGAGGTAGAAATGTACAATGCAATATGGTAAATATATACAATACAATATATGTCAATACATAAGAATGTTTTAAACAAGGTAGAAACATGCATGCATACAATAGTCAATATAATTTAACTTTGTATCAATATACAAGAATCTATACCAATATATTTGTCTAAAAACAGTAACTCACAATTACAAATCTATTATCCCATCATCCCTCTTTTTTTTTTTTTTTCCAAAAAGATCCCTGAGCTTATAAAATTCCTCCCCCAACCCTCAATCGTATACTAATTATAATCAACCCCTAAATGATGTCCCTAAACCCAAGGGCAAACTTTACTGGGAGAGGGGACGTCGTCCTCTAAAATTACTTCCAGCTGTCATGGGGGCGACGTTCTTTCTGGGGGATCCTGTGAAAGTAAAATGATGGTTAAATTTCAAGATCAATGTCTTTTAAAATTGCCGATAGTCTCTGAATATTTTGTGCAGGTCTGGCCAAAATGTTGTATAAGATGTGCACCATTTCAGCTAACCAAGTTGGAACTGTCTCGTGCAGCTGGTACCCAAAGCAGGTCTTGTAGTAGCACTATCAGTATCATGACGTCATATCAACCAGGTGGAGTTGTTATGGGGCCCCATCTTCTTCCTGGAAACTTCAAATGTCACTTCAGGAAAAACTCATTGTTCATTATGAAAAACTTAAGCATTAATCATATAGACATATATATATATATATTCAATGAAAGACATGATAGATATATTCAATGAAAAGTATGATAGATATGAAGAAAAGCAAAGATGTTTTCTAAACTCATATTTCTTTCTGTCCCATATCATGGCTCTTGACATGAGACAGAAACTCCAGAAACTCTGGGTTTTTCTCTTACTAACAGGCTTGGAATTGGAGAAGGACTGAGCCAGAGTCCAACTTCAAAACCAGCTTTATAAATTTAGAAATATGGTTTAATATTACTTACACAACTCTTTCAGTTTTCTTGATATTTCCTATTGGGCAGGTATTTTTCCATCTGTCAGTATCCAAATGAATTTTTCAAAGATGAGTGTTTTCCTGTGGAGATAAGAACAGAACCCTGCCCCCATTCTATATGTTTTTCTTACCACCTGTATGAATATCATCATTGTGGATGAGTTGTCATTTCTCCTTTCCAAGAGGTTTCTCCTCTTCAAATCGAAACTTTATTAATTTTGATGGTATCCACAATTTTTCTTCTCCTGTGGAAACAAGAGCAAAACCCCTTCCCCAACGTAGCACATCTCCTGGCTTCCACTGAGAGGTCAGCACATCTTTGAAATAAATTGGTTGATTTAGTTCAGCAGACTTTTCCATTATCCAATGTCTTTCTGCTGCTGTCGTTCCTTTCTCATTAGCGTTGAGAAAATTCAAGGTTAATAAAGCATTATGTAATCTATTTCTGGGGGTATTTTCAGTCCCTTTCTGTTTGTTCAGCATATCCTTTATAGTACGATTTGATCTTTCTATAACTGCCTGACCTGTAGGATTGTTTGGTATACCTGTAATGTGTTTTATATTATAATAATCAAAAAAGCATTTCATTTTCTTAGATACATATGCTGGACCATTATCTGTCTTTATTTGTGCAGGTATACCCATGATGGCCATAACTTCCAATAAATGTGTGATTACTGAATCAGCCTTTTCTGAGCTCAGGGCAGTAGCCCATTGAAAACCTGAATACGTGTCTATGGTGTGGTGTACATATTTTAATTTACCAAATTCCATAAAGTGGAACACATCCATCTGCCAGATTTCATTTCTCTTAGTGCCCTTTGGGTTACTCCCTGCAGGCAACGGTGTTTGATTATAGAAAGAACAAGTAGGACATCTCTTTATAATGTCCTTAGCTTGTTGCCAAGTAATGGAAAATTCTTTCTTTAGGCCTTTACTATTGACATGATGCTTCTTATGAAATTCTGAGGCCTGCAACACACTTCCAATCAATAATTGATCAATCTCAGCATTGCCTTGGGCTAGAGGACCAGGCAGACCTGTATGGGACCGGATGTGTGTTATGTACATCGGACAAAGCCTGTTCCTGATTATGTCTTGTACCTGGATAAACAATGAAGTCAACTCTGTGTCATCTGGTATAAATTCAGCTGTCTCAATATGCAAGATAACTCTTTCTGCATATTGTGAATCTGTAACTATATTAAGAGGTTCTTTAAAATCCCTTAGCACCATAAGGATGGCATATAATTCTGCCTTCTGGACAGAATTATAAGGGCTTTGTTCCACCTTACTCAATTCATCTGACTTGTAACCTGCTTTCCCTGATTTATTTGCATCAGTATAGAAAGTACGGGCTCCAGTTATTGGAGCATCACGTACAATTCTAGGAAGAATCCAAGAAGTTCTTTTTATGAGGTTAAGTCTACCACTTTTGGGATAGTTGCTATTAATTTCTCCCAAAAAATTAGCACAAGCTCTTTGCCACGGTTCATTGTCTTCCCATAACTTTTTTATTTCTTCAGTAGTAAAAGGCACTATAATTTCTGCTGGGTCTATACCTGCTAGTTGACGAAGTCTCAGCTTACCTTTTATAATTAATTCAGAGACTTTTTCCACATAAGTTTTTAATTTTTTACTTGGTTTATTAGGTATGAATATCCACTCTAAAATAATATCTTCCCTCTGCATTAGAATCCCTGTAGGAGAAATTCTGGAAGGCAATATGACTAGGATGCAGCTAAGATTTGGGTTCACCCTATCCACATGTGCCTCCTGTAATTTTTCCTCAATCATTGTCAGTTCCTTTTCTGCTTCAGCTGTCAGTTCTCTTGGACTATTCAAATCTTTATCACCATCTAAGGTTTTGTTTAAATGAACTATTAGATCAGGTGTTATCCCAACCGCTGGTCGTAGACTGGAAATGTCTCCTAACAATCTTTGGAAGTCATTAAGAGTCTTTAAGCGGTCTCTCCTAATTTGTGCCTTTTGCGTTTTAATTTTCTCTAACCCTATTCTGTAACCTAGGTAATTAATAGAATTTCCTCTTTGAATCTTTTCAGGGGCAATTTGTAATCCCCACCTAGGCAAGACTTTCTTTACTTCTTCAAACATCCTTTCTAAAGTATCTTTATTTGAATCAGATAACAAGATGTCATCCATGTAATGATAAATGATGGACTTGGGGAATTGTTTACGAATTATTTCCAATGGCTTACTTACAAAATATTGGCACAGTGTAGGACTATTGAGCATACCCTGTGGGAGGACAGTCCACTGATATCTCTTATTAGGCTGAGAATTATTATAAGTAGGCACTGTGAAGGCAAATTTTTCTCTATCCTTTTCTTGTAATGGTATAGTGAAAAAACAGTCTTTCAAATCAATAACTATAAGAGGCCATCCTTTTGGTAACAGAGAAGGCAAAGGAATTCCAGACTGTAGTGGGCCCATAGGTTGAATTACTTTGTTGACAGCTCTTAGATCTGTCACCATTCTCCATTTACCAGATTTCTTTTTTACAACAAACACAGGATAATTCCAAGGGCTGGTTGATTCTTCAATATGGTGAGCATCTAGTTGCTCTTGCACCAGCTGTTCCAATGCCTGTAGTTTATCTTCAGCTAGAGGCCACTGTTTGATCCATATTGGCTTCTCAGTTAGCCATTTTAAAGGTAGGGCTGTTGGTACCTCTAAAGGTTTGGTATTTGCTGTATGTTCTTGTACAGCCTGAATGGCTGGTGACCTTTTTCCATAATACCTCATCATATCCTTCCCCGAATTATGAATTCCTGGAAATACAGGAATGTTAATCTGGGTATTCCATTGCTGTAGCAGGTCACGGCCCCATAAATTTATGGCAATATTGGCTATATATGGCCTTAGTCTTCCTATTTGCCCTTCGGGCCCTATGCATTCAACCCATCTTGTGCTTTGTTTTACACGAGATAGGGTTCCAATTCCTAGGAACTGAACATCTACCTCTTGAAGAGGCCAATTCGGATGCCAAGATTCTGGGGTAATGATACTTACATCCGCACCTGTGTCTAATAAGCCTTCAATAAAAGTGCCATTTATACAGACTCTTAGCTTTGGTCTTTGATCATTAATAGAAGTCTGCCAAAATATACGTTTACTCTGTCCTACTGGGTTTTTTGACTCATCCTCCACACGTAATTCATCATTTAGACCAGTATTACTTTTTACAGCAGAAATTGGAGCTTTTAATTTTCTTGGTGAGGCACGTTCTCCACTGTGACTGGGAATGACTGGGCCACTGTTGGCTTGGGGGCCTGCGAGAGGCCCCCCATGGAGTTTCCCCCCATGGAGTTTCCCGATGATATCGGATTGCCCCGTCTATCTGTTGTTGACCTACATTCGTTGGACCAATGCCTGCCTTTACCACATCTCCTACATATACCTGAAGGCCGAGGTCTCCTATTTTTGTCATTCCCAGAAGAGATATTATTCCTAGAAATTCTTTGCCTGCAATCCCTTTGTAAATGTCCTAATTTACCACAATTAAAACACCTGGCAGTTTGATGTCTCCTCATTGCTTTGGAAATCACTTCTCCTACCCAAGATTCATCATTATAGCTAAACGTCTCAACATTCATCGTATGCTGAATCCATTCATCCATAGGTGCTGATCTAGACTTTAAAGGCCCAATTATCTTTTTGCATTCTATGTTTGCATTCTCAAAAGCTAGAGATTCAAGAAGTATTCGTCTAGATTCTGGGTCTGTTACCCCTATGTCCAGAGCCTTAATCAATCTTTGCAAAAAGTCAATAAAGGGTTCTCTCTGTCCCTGCCTAATTCTGGTATATGATTCAACCCTTTTTGCTGGATCTTGTATCCTATTCAAAGCATTTAAAGCTGCTTGGTGACATAGACACAGTACTTCATCATCATAAAGAGCTTGGACCTGTGGATCAGCATATTCTCCTGCACCAAGAATTTGATCTTGGGAAACCTCAATACCTTTTGCTCTTCCTTGCTGTTCCATATGTTTGGATTCTTCTCTGAAATAAATTCCAAACATCAAGGAAGGTCCCTTATCTAAAACTGCAGACACTAACTGATGGAAATCATGGGGGATAGCTCTAGCATTAGAAGCCCAAGTCTTTATCATTTCCTTTACATATGCATTGTGCAAGCCAAAATTAACAACAGCTTGCTTAATTTCTTTCAGATCATTCATTGCTATTGGTGTCCATCTAGCTTCTCTGACTCCCTTTGAGCCTTTAGAAGTTGACGCTTTGTCAGAATCAAGTATAGGGTATGTCGCTAGAACCCTGGGTAAGCCAGTTCTAATAGCTGGTGGAGGCATTGTATCCTGTCCTTGTGCCTCCTTACTCTGTTCACCAGCTGCAATAATTTCTCCAATCTTTTCAAATCTTTTTATCATTGTCTCTCTTAAATCCTGAATCTCTTGACCTGTATATATTTCCAGTGATTTCACTGAGGTATCAATTTTTTGGTCCCCATTCTGCACCTGTGATTCCAAAGCTTTAATTTTTTCCTTCAAAGATAACATGTCCTCCTTAGACTTTTCTTGTATATCATGTAGATTCCCATCTTGGAGGTACATTCTGTCTGTTACCTTATCAAAACTTTGTGATAAACTCTGAAGGTCAAATTCAATAGCCTGAACCCTTTCAGGTAACTTTCTAATACCCTTGGATATGGAATCAATTTTGTCTGTCATAGTATCCACTTGTTCAGATAACCTCTGATTTTCAATAATTTTAATCCTGTCAATTAGTTGTTCATTATTAGTTCGTAAAGATTCTATCATTCTTAGGAGTGCCATATTCTTCCTTAATGATAGAATATGGAAAAGAAAACTGAAGCCTAGTAACAAGCAAATTAAGGTATTCCCATAATCATATAGACCTTGTATGATGTAATTCATTGTATTAGTAAATACAAAATTACTAATCCATTGTATTAGTGAAAACAAAGCAGTAAAATTTGCGTTAGAAACGAAAATTGCCATATTACCTATTGTCCAGCAGGTGGCGCTGTTGCAGAATCGCGATGAAAACATGGTCCTGTTTCAGTGCCTTAGTAGATGTTAAAAACTGGAAAACGCAAGTTTCTCAACAAAGTAAATGTAATTAAATCAATTCCAGAGATGGAACCAGAAACCCAGAATCCAGGGGCAGAGAAGAGCAATCTGGAAGCCGCTTATGCCTCCACGTGACAGAGTCACCCTGAGGGGTTGCAGCTTTCAGCAACCGCTTGCTCTGGTTCGCGCCACTTAAGAGTTGTGCTTGCGAGGGAGATTTAAAAACGACTCAGAAAAGAGCAAACCATGCGGGCAGAGACTACGCGGGCCTGTGGAGTTTAAATCCACGTGAAGAGGCCAAGGCCGCTGCTGCAAGTCACAGGCAGTGGCTGAGGAAGGGACGGCTCCCGCCAAGCCGAACTAGCGCCCGCCAAGCTTAACTCGCGGCCGCCAAGCTGAACTTCCGGCCGCCAAGCCGAACTCGCGGCTGCGAGCCGGGAGAGGTTCTAAAACCAAACGTTGGGTGCCAAATTGAAGGCGTAAGTCACAAACAATGCCACACCAATGTGGGATTATGATTAATAGGGTGATATTTATTTAAGGGGGAAAAACTTACAGATCACTGTCCCAGGCAACAGCCCTCTACGCGACCAGGAGTCTAGACGCCGGCGGAGCAGGAAGTGAAGAGAGAGAGGAGAGGGAAGTGGCCGCTTTTTTAAAGGGAGAGAGACCACGCCCCAAGGGGCTGGTATCTCAGCGGCGATAGGCTGGAGTAGTGGGAGGACCTCCCGCAACACTATGCAAAAGGAAGAAAATGATGCATCACCAAATGAACTCAACAGACACAGTCAGAAGAATTAAAATGTGCAATGTAATTCCTAAGGTTCAAATGTTAAATAGGAAATGTGATCAAAAAGAAATTGCCAACAAATTTTCAATATATCATGCATAAACTCCAGGATAAGACAAGAAAATACATGCAAAAGATTTACATTGTTTGTAGCATGGTATATATGCTGTACATTTAAGAGAAGGAGAGAAAAAATATCGACACTGACATAATACACACAGAACAAAAAGTAGGTCTTGAAACATAATGGGGATGCTGGTGGTTCTATTGGGGATCACTGATCTTTTTGAACAGGACAGACAAGGAATTTAATGTCTAGAAAAACAGAAGACTGATGTCCAGAGGAGGTAAATACAGTAACATTATTGCAAACAGCTCCCTACCAGATTGGAGGAGCCCTGAAATGGGAGTCAGCTAAAAGAACTCCAGGCTGGTATTTTATAGGTGCCTTCATTCCTTCCATTTTCTCTATTGATTCTATTTAGATACCTAACCCCAAATCAGTTTTTCCTCACCTTGTGTTCTGGAAACAAGACATCACCTATTTTCTTTTTCTTTATCTTTCTATATATCCCTAACACTCCCTTGTATCTCACAAAAGCATTTTTCAAAATGTGGAACAATAATTTAGTTTTTCCCCTATTGTTAAATTTAAATTGTATTTATTTTTGATTGATACATTTTTGTATAAATATTTTATATTTTTTCATGTATTTTTGATGATGTCTGTTCCCCCACACAGACACTTCTTTACAGATCTTCGTAACTCCTGTACCGAGCCAATTTCATGTTTTTTCCCTCTTTTACTCAAAAAGAACAAAAATATCAAATAGAGCCCACCCCCCAAAAAATTACAAAGCATAAAGTCTGCATGTATCTAAAAACAGTGCAAATACTAGATAAATTTCTTCAAATCAAATTTATGCGAATTGAAGAAAAAATTAATTCAGTAACCTATGTTATATTTGTTTAAAACATAAATCTGAGACACTCACAACTATGTTTCTGGTGTCTTATCTTATACTATTTTAATTTCATTCTTTGTATCATGATAGCCTTAAAAACCTAACAAAACACAAAAATGAAAATCAAAATCAACAAGAAAAAGACTATTTGGACAAAAAAAAAATGAAGAAACAAACAAACCAGTCTGAAATTAAAAGGCCATGGAATACACCCCTGAGCTCATTTTGGGTTGGCAAACTTCTCCCAGGCATGGACTGTGTCATGAAATGTGGTGTCTGTATCCAGAAATGATCCATCAAAAAACAGATTTCCCTTTGCTGGTAGATATCAATTATCGATATCTACTTGGTTAGGCCTTGGCCCCTGTGTTCACTTGTCTCCATCAGTCCTCGGATCCCATCAGGTTTGAGATTGTGCAGGTCTTCTAAGGGCTGTTATAGTCTCTAGGAATTCCATATGCATTAGTTCTGTTGTTTCTGGAAGACACTGTTTCTTTGAAGTCATCATTCATCTCTGGCTATTACAATTTATTGTTCCACTTATTTTTCCTCGCTCTTTTCTATATGGATCCCTGAGCCATGAGTATAGAGGACTGATGAAAACATCCCAGTTAGGACTGGGTGTTAAAAGTCTCTTACTCTGTGTTTTGCGAAGTTCTTGGTATCTGTGTTAAATTTTTTTATTCCACTGAAAGAAGAAGATTCTCTGATGAGGGTTCAGTAAGGCACTAATATATGGATGTATCAGTATATCATTAGAAGGCATTTTATTGCTGTGTCTTTTTGCAGAATAATAGAGAATTAAACATTCTCTGAGGCCTGTAACCTATGTCCTCTGAGGTAATTTGGCACATTAGTGTGTAGTTCCATCACTTGGAACATTTAAGTGTGCCTTAAATTCAATCTAAGAATAATTCATTACTCCCATACATTGCAGCAATATATCTTGAAAGCAGATCACTATCATTGTTGCACGGTTTGTAGCTATGTGATATTAATGATTATCCTTCTCCTCTGGAAGTAGACCGAGTACCTACAAGCATCATGAACTAATCAATAGAGGTAAAGCTTCAAATTAGGCTCCTCCTCAACTTCTTCACTTTGATAATATAAGTAACCTTCAGATTATAGAGCATAGTCAAAAGCATAGCCAATAGTTTGTGATGTTTAGGGATTCAATGAGGCCCCTTTGACCAATGATTCAACAAGATGCAACCTGGCATTAAAGATTTTACTTGGCGGCATAATTTTAGCTTCTTAAAAATAAAGAGTTGAATCCTATTTTAACTTTAGTGTTCAATATACTAACAGGTAACAGCAAATCACTAAATTGACTAGAGAAGTTGCTTTAAGGTAGTGTGTATCTCTCTCTCTCTCTCTCTCTCTCTCTCTCTCTCTCTCTCTCTCTTTCTCTCTCTCTCTCTCTCTCTCTCTCTCTCTCTCTCTCTCTCTCTCTCTCTCTGTGTGTGTGTGTGTGTGTGTGTGTAATATAACAACTAAAAGCTGAAACCATGATTTCAAGAGAGAGAGAATGGGACAGAATACATGAGAGCGGTTAGAAATAGGAAAAGGAAGAGAAAATATCATGTACGAATATTCTAATTTTTAAAAGTTTTGAAAAGAAAGAAAAGGGGAGAAAAGGGGATATGCAGAGAGAAAAGAAAAATATATAAATAACTAAGGGTTTTTGAAAAGTCAAATGTGACACAGGAATTTGTGTTTTTAATAAAAGTATGTATATAATTTTATATAAATATAAAGTTCACACATATGTATACTTGTATTACATACATATTATATATGTGTGTATAAATATTTTAAAATATATAAGAGAAGAAAAACATAATCAACATTAACCAGCTAGAAATCATGTAATCTAGAATAGTGACCTATTTGAAAGATACACTAATACAGTCATGACACAAATGTTAAAAGAACAAACATCCACTTTTTGTTGGAATTATTTTCCCACTCCATGAGATTAAACCCATACCTGACTCTGTTAAATTGGCCAGGAACTAGAGATGAGCTAGATCATGGACCTTGGCAGAAAGCCGGCTAGTATTATTTTGTTAAAGAAAAAAATACAAATAATATAATAATACTAATGATATATTGCAATACACAGATTGGTACATTACTCACCCCTGATCAGAGGAGCTTTTTCTTACAGTAGATGATAATTAACACAGAGAAGCACAATGGGCAATACGCAAACAATCAGAGACTTTGAAGGACTAAGACCTAATTGGGATGTTTTCAAATTCTTCCCATTAAGCACCAGGGATATCTGAGAAACAGGGGTTGGAAAGATTATAAGAGCCAGAAGTGGTGGATGACCCCAGAAAGCAGCATCTTAGGACTGATGCACACATGAGTACACAGAGACTGAGACAGCACTCACAAGATTCCACAAGATCAAAGGTAGACAAAAATCCAGGAACAGAGATGGGCCACTTGGCTCTATGTCCCTCTCCTAGACAAGAAGCTATTTTCAATTGACACCAAATGGGAGAGAAAATCAATTTTCTCCAATGGAAAGTCACTGAGTGTATTAATCACACTTTAAAGCAACTACTTAGGAGTAGATTGCTAATAACAAAATGGTCTCTGGGAGCTTTTTATGCTTTTTTGAGGGGTGCTTTTCTTGTCTTTTGTGAGTTTTTGTTTGTTAATCTATTGTTAAGATATTTGCCTTGCTTTTAAAGAGAAAAAGAAAAAAACACATGAATTTGGGTGGGGTAGGGAGATGGGGGGTGTCCCCCTGTAGCTGCCTGCTGGATGGCGATACCAGAAACAACCATATAGGTACTCCGAGAACCTGGGGAATTTAGTACGTGGGTGGAAAGAAGTTCAGTTGGTCAGCTAACGGCTACCACACGAAGAAGAAGAGACATGGTCAGCTGTCTTCATCAACTCAGACCATAAAACCCAATAGAGACAAGTTCAACAAAAACACCTGGGTTAAAGTCTCAGAATCAGACAGTGCCCAAGCACCTCCATGTCCCAAGAGCAGGACAGATGATGCTGCTCTCTTAATGTCAAAAGTGGGCGGCGGCGGGGGGGGGAGATGATAGAAATGGACAGGAAAGGCACTTCCTCATGCCAAAAAGAATCACAATAGGAAAAGGGGGGGTGGCTGGAGAGATGGCTCAGAGCACTGGCTGTTCTTCTAAAGGTCCTGAGTTCAGTTCCCAGCAACCACATGATGGCTCACAACCACCTGTAATGGGGTCTGGTGCCCTATTCTGGCTTGTAGGCACACAAACACACACACATATTTTATACATAATAAATAAATAAATATTCTTTTTAAAAGAATCACAATAGGGACATGGAACGTGAGAACACTAAACACAACCAGAGAAACCAGCTTGTTCATGCATGAGCTCAATCACTTCAGGTAGGATGCCATTGGATTGGCAGAAATGCATTAGTCAGGGACATAAGAACTGTAGTAAATGGATGCAAGATTATAGGAAAATGCAGCAGGTGTAACTTTAGTGCTGTCTAGTTTGACCCAAAAACACATGCTCAGGTACAGACCTGTAAATGACCGAATTACATCAGCCAGGGTGGGAGGACATTCTTCAAAGCAAGGTTGTGTTATACAAATTGTATGTTTATTAATATATATTATATGAAAATAATACATCATATTGTATATGGATTACTATAAGTTAAAGATTGATGGTATTGTTCATTAAGTCTATTTGCTGAAATATAATAATATTAAAGAGAAATTGATTTTATCTACACAGTATTTAGAATTTCTTCTAAATTTGGATTCCCATATTATGAATATTACTATTTCTTGACGTGAGCTGGAGAATATCAATTCTCCCCCAAACACTATTTATTGCAAGCTTCGTCTGCCGAGCTTGTTAGCAATCACCTCAATAGTTGGTGGAAAATGTTTAATTCCTTTTTTGAACTCAATACGAAGTCACACCAGCGTTATCACAGCTTTCTTATCCATGCACATTGATTTCTCGTCAACGGCCGGATTGACTTCAAGGCACCTTCACATTCCTCTGGGTTTCAGCTGGATTATGAGATTGTAGGCTCTGCTTCTTGGTTTTTGATGGCAGTAATTACCATCGAGTCCTCATTCTTGGGACCAATCATTATTAGAATTGTCAGGGTTTCACCTGGTGATAAGTGAACTAAAGGTACTATTTCTTTTATGAACCTACTCAGGACTGCAGTGATCAAACTGTTTTCATATGCTTATTTTATCTCAAATCTGTTTAATTTTAAATTTGACATTGACTACTAGTATCTTAATTATAATATTAGGTATTGATTTTATTTTTAGTAATCATGACTAATATCAAGTAAATAAAATATCTTAACATAAAATGTCTCATAAAGGGCATGTTTTTACTGTACTCTTTTTTTAATTTATTTATTTATTAAAGATTTCTGTCTCTTCCCCGCCACCGCCTCCCATTTCCCTCCCCCTCCCCCAATTAAGTCTCCCCCCAGCCCGAAAAGCAATCAGGGTTCCCTGTCCTGTGGGAAGTCCAAGGAACCCCCACCTCCATCCAGGTCTAGTAAGTTGAGCATCCAACCTGCCTAGGCTCCCACAAAGCCAGTGCGTGCAGTAGGATCAGAAACCCATTGCCATTAACAACTTCAAGTTGAGATGGGATTTTTAGGAATTGTTTGGAAAATCTCTTCAAGCAAAGATGGTGTGTGAGCTATGCATCTAGAGCTAGGCTTTGTAGTGTAGAGATTGAGGGTACTTACCAAGGAAAACATGTAGGATCTGTGTGATCAAAGCTAGGATTGAGACTGTGGGATGTGCTTGTGGACATCTAATGTGAGATATTATCTTCTATTATATGTTAGGGAGTCTGAACTCCTGACATTTCTACAGTATGTCTACCTAAACAAAACTTGCACAGTGACAGCACCAGTTGACATAACAAACTCAATGGGGGGAATCTGACAAAGCACCACAATTTTCTGAGGGAGAAGGAATCGGTCTTCTCCATGGAAAAGTCCCTTTCTAGATTATTCAACTCCAAAAGGCTAGCCTTAAATGCATATTCATTCAAACGACACGAAATTGACTCAGCCAGGTGGTTGCATTATATATATTTACATATATACATAACACATGCAAGCATGTAAATGTAAAAGCAATAATAGGGCGAGGGAGCAGAAGGAGTGAGAAGAGAAGCAAGGAAGTCTGGACTGCGAGGGGTTGGTCCACACACCGAGACAGTGTGCCTGTTCTAATGGGAGCTCACCATATCCAGCTGTACCGGGACTGATGAGCGTGCGATCAAATGGGACTCTCTGAATGTGGCTAAAAATGGGGGCTGACTGAGAAGCCATTTATAAAGGCACTGGGACTTTTTTTATACTGCATGTATCGGCTTTTTGGGACCCTAGTCTATTTGGATGCAAAGCTTCCTAGGCCTGGATGCATGTGTGTGTATGTGGGGAGGGGGGGCTTGGACTTCCCACAGGGCAGGGTTCCCTGCCCTCTCTTAAGGAGGGAGGGGGAGGTAGGAGGGTAAGTGGGGAGCGGAAGGGGAGGAAGTGTAAATTTTTGAATGGAAAAATTTAAAAAAAGTTATAATAGGGAAGAAAGATAGTGAATATGAGAGGGAGTGGTGGAAGCAGAAGTTCAGGGGAGGAATGGGGTTTGGATATAATAAAACTGGGTACTCTTGTAGGATTTTCTCAAAATTAAAAATAAAATAAAATTGGATTTTTCCAATTGGGAACATATGACTTTAAAACATTACTTCAGCCAAGTTTAGATGAAACTATACTATTTTAGGACTGTGAAATTATTTCATGATTTGAAAAATCCACAGGATAGTTAATTTAATGTAATGAGGTTTTTGAGATTTGTCTTCTTCACAAAAGAGTTATAAATATGAAAGTACAATCAATTTTTATCATTAATCCTTATCTAAGAATGTGTCTGACATTGTTCATTTATTGTATTTTTCATGTGCTATTTTTTGGTTGATAGAAGTTGTTTGGGTTGTTTTCCTTTTCTTTTTTCCCTTCTTTTGGATAAAATAATTGAATAATACAGAGCAGAACGAATTGTTCCCTTTAATAAAAAAGGTTTTGTGCAACTTGGTTACAGGTACAGACCCCCTATTTTATCATACAAAATGTTCTGATATGGGCTACACACTTCTAAACTTAGTGCAGTTTTGTTTTAAGGCCATTTCCTGCTGGAATATCTTCAATTCCAGATTTTTTTTAAAATCTTGAAAGTTATGAAGCGGTCATTTTGAAATGTGTATTTTTCTGTCAAACGAAGTATCCCATGTGGCTGAGTCTTGCTTTCTATAAATGGATATGATTACCTTTCAGAATTGGAGATCAATCACTAATAAAGCTCTGGAGAGAAAAGAAGTTTCCCAGGGGTAACAGACAGCATGGATAGCAACCTTGGCCGATGGACCTTGGTGCATGTCCATATAAATGAAACTCTACGGCTGTAGAATTAACTTCGATCCCAGAGACCAACAATTTTAAATATTAAAAGGTTCTTTTCAAACTAAGAACAATTTATAGTGATAAGCACTCAGTCCAAGGCTAGTGAGCGCTAAGAAAATTCAGTCCCTTAAACCCAAGAATGGCAATGTCTTTGTGTTTCCTGGGAACTAAAGTGACTCATCCAATCCTTGAGAATGTATCTACCCTATTTCGATTGATATATTTATGTTGATATTTAGGTTTGAATCCATTTTCTTTCTTATTAAAATTTATCTCCTTCAGCTACAGGCTATGCTTTGTTAGGTCAACCTGGTAATTTAAACATAGAGGTTCTGATTTCTGGTGGATGGCTTCTTACATTTTAACTTTACATTGAATTTGCTGGAGCTGGTATTATTGATGGTTGTGAATCACGCTGTGATTAACTAGTTACTGAACGTGGGTTCTCTGCAAGAGCAACAAGTGCTCCTAATCACTGAGTCATTTTCCTCAGCAACTCTGAAGCTTCCTTTGAAAGATATTCTGTAGATATAACCTCAAGCCAGCATTTTCTTTCATGGTTTCTAACAAAGACTAATTAATATGAGTGAAATTAAAAGAAAACTTACCTTGAAACACTTCCCCTTACTGAACTCTTTCCTCAATGGACTTTCTAATTTGCAATTTGTATTTTCATCACTGACCAAGAGATTTAAAAGAAATAAGATATCTGATTATGAAAATACTTGTGCTCTGAATCGTAGACTAGATAAATGTTCTCTGAATTATTAAGAAATTAATATTTATAACACTTCTTATACATAAAGGATGAAGATACTTCATAATTTGTCATTCATTAAATGACATCTGAAAAAATGTTTGCCTTTTCCAAGCACTGGAACAACCTTCCATTGAGATTTCTGAAAAGGATATTAGACATGTGCAAATGTCTTACCAAGCTCCCCATGTCTAACATGAATGTTTAGATTGAACTAAGTAAGTTCAATGGTGACTATGTTTTGGTGCTCATTTTCTTTAATTTTATATAAATGATAAAATTTAATCTGAAAATGATTTTATTTTCTTCGCTGGCCTCTATTCTGAGATGGTAAGAAAAGGGTCAATAGCAGAGTTTTAAACTTTTGAATTATACTCTATTTAACTGCATATTTGGTAAAATTAGGATGCAAATAATAGTGAATCTTAATGATAGAATTCTTTCTAAAAATATGTTTGTTTATTTTACGATTCCTTATTCTAAACATAACTCAATTACTGTTGGCCATTTATTGCTTCAATTAATATCTTAGCATCATAATCTTGAGCTTGAATAATAATTTTATAAAAGCCAGATGAAAAAAATGAGGCTGTAAAGTAGAACTCTATGGTGTGTTCTTGAGAAAATGTTTCATAAGCAAAGTTTCCAACCAGTCTGGCTTTTCTCACCTTATTCTTCTCCTCCAGAATGCATGTATGTGCATGTGTGTGTATATATATTTTCACACACATATATATTTATATATATAAACTTTTCTGTGAATGTACTATTTATTTGAAGATTCCTTTTGATTGGAATATATTTATTCATGGTTTTATGGAAAAGCAACAATAATGAATCAAAATGACAATATTATATTTAAAACATATATTACTTGGACTTTCAATTGATTCTTTTAGAACCAAATATGTGATTTATTTTCACTGTTTAGGAAGAAGGGATACTAGAATATGGAAAATTTTCTAGTAACTTTTTGGACACTGTGTGTCATGGACTTATTAATATTTTATATACCCTAAGTTTCCATCACATCAAATTCTGATTATGAGCCCATTTATGTGTGTTATCCCCCATTCACTTTAGGTTCCTGGTTGATTAGGGAATACAAGTAAAAACTGAATGTGTAAATGACCAAACATATTCATTACCTAATCACTTTGTCTAATGTCTGGAGTTATCTCAAATAGATGTGACCGAGGCTTTAAACACATTATACAAAATGACCAGACCATCACTGCACTAATAGAAACTTTTATCCCAGGGGTATTTTAGCCCACACATGTAGTGAGAAAAAGTGCCATCTGGAAGTAATTCGCCATTATTGCTTCTTATCAGTGTGGCTGAGCATGGTTTTTTTTTTGTATCAAGTATAAATGAATCATGGAGCAGACTGATATATGCTCATTAAACTACAAAAACTTGCTAGGCTATCATCTTACCGTGCAGAAGGAGGTTTGATATAGTGGTAGGCTACATCATCCGAGTCCAAGGAATAAATGTGACTTGTGGAAAGGGAAATGGACTGAAATCTATATGTGTTATTCCAGGAAATTACATATTCTTCTTAAAGGAAAATAAACACTTGACCAAGCTGTTAATCATCCCTAGTGGAAAGGACTTACAGATTCAATATTAAGATGATGAGCTTCCCACTGATCTTAGAAGCACTATAGTCAAATGAATCCATTTTCTTCGGAAATTATTTAGATAAAAATTATATGCGCATTGAGGAAGATGAATGGCTTGGATGCTAAAATGCCACTTTAAAAATGCATTGTCCTTCCTCTGGGCTTCAATTAGATTTCAGTTAAGATTTAGTTAGAAAAAAAAAGGCATCCAAAACCCAAGTTTTTCTTAAATAGAATAATAAGTATTCTAGATTTTCCATATAAAAAAGAGGAAATGCAGGATAACAACAGAAGCAAGTTTGTGAATGTCTCAAATTCACTTCATATTTATATATGCAGTTCACCTCATTAAGAAATATACTATTCCAAATTATAATTGCTTCATAAAATCTGTATCTTATATTTTAATTTATATTGAAATAGTCTTTCTGCTGTGGCACATTTGGAAATCTACATGCAGTGATGTTGTAGGTGGTAACTCCTATAAAAATAGTTTTCAAAAATTGTCTCTTCACAGGGAGGTTGTAGGATTTAGTGATTAAGGATGTGTACAGTTTGGTATAAGTGCATTTGTTTCCTAGGAAACAAACCAGTACTGTGCTATTGAAGAAATTTGTAAGCATTAAAATGTTCTGTAATCGGGCCTCAGGAGAACATATTAAATTTTTAAAATGGAATGAATATTTGACATCCCAGCCATTTTATAAATATACTTTTCTATGAGGACTGCTGTCAAGAAGCTGTGTTTCTATAGCAAGAGCCAATGACATGATGGGGGGACAGGAGCACAAGTTGACTATTCACAGGACTGATGCAGGTGGCAGAATAAAGGTAGGTGTCATCCTAATGACTAGGTAATTCATACCAGGAGATATAAAATTACAACTATTATGGGTTCAGTAAAATCCTGGCACAATTGGATCTCTCAGGTATCTACAAAGAAGACTACAGTCTAGTCACCTAGCAATAGAAGTTATGTAGCCTAAATTGGCCATCTCCTGTGATATGACTGGAGACTAGCCCAATCCTCATGAGAAATGTCATCCAGCAACTGATGGAAACAGATGAAGACCCACAGCCAAATAATAGGTGCAAATTGGGGGAATCCTGCACAAGACAGGGAGAAAGGATCGTAAGAGCCAGAGAGGTTAGGGACACCACAAGCAAATTTAGAGTATCAACTAACCTGGGTTCGCAGAAGCTCACAGATACTGGAACCTGCGTGGGACTGATGTAGGCCCTCTGCATATATGTTGCAGTTGTGTGGCTTAGTCTTCTTGAGGGATGCTTAACAGCACTAGCAAGGGCTGCTTCTGACTCTTCTACTGGCTTTGGGGACCCTACTCCTCATATTGTGTGGCCTTGCCTAGCCTTAATGCATGGGGACTTAGACTTACTGCAACTTGATATGCCGGTTTTAGATGCTAATCTTGGGAGACCTGCCCTTTCCTAAACAAAGAGGAGAAGTGGATTAGAGGGGGGGGGTAGGAACAGTGTGGGGGATGGGAGGATGAATTGGGAGGAGAGGAGGGAGGAGAAACTGTGGCCTGGATACAAAATAAATAAATAAATTTATTTTAAAAAATGGCAGCTATAAATAAAGGAGAAGGTGCCCGAACTGGCTTTGTCTGGTAGTCAGATTGATGAATAACTTAAATGTCACCATAGAGTCTTCATACAGCAACTGATGGAAGCAGAGGCAGAGAGCCACAGTGGAGCACTGGGCTAAGCTCCCAAAGTCTAGATGAAGAGTGGGAGGAGTGAGAATATGAGCAAAGAGGTTAAGACCATGATGGAGACACCCACTGAAAGAGTTTACCTGAGCTAATGGGAGCTCATCAACTCCAGTCAGACAGGGAAGGAACCAGCATAGGACCAAAGTAGACTCTCTGAGTATGGGTGACAGTTTTATGCTTGGGGAAGATTGGGGGGGCCACTCCCTACTACTTGTACTGGCTTTTGTGGAACCCATTCTTTTTATTTGGATACATTGCTAGCATATATATATATATATATATATATATATATATATATATATATATATATATTTATATAGTGGAAAGGGCCTTGGACCTTCCCCAAAGCAAAATCTACTCTGAGGAGTAGATGTGGGGTGGCATGGAAGTTAAAGTAGAGGGAATGGGAAGGCGGGAACTGGGATTGGTACGTAACATTTTTTTAAAAAAAAGTAGTTTTGTTTCTTTTTTATTTTTATTATTATTATTACAAATTTTCACCTCCTCCCCTCCTTCCATTTCTCTCCCCCTCCCCCCATGTCCCCTTCCCTTTCCACTCCAGTCCAAAGAGCAGTCAGGGTTCCCTGCCCTGTGGGAAGTCCAAGATCCTCCCCCTTCCCTCCAGGTCTAGGAAGGTGAGCATTCAAACAGACTAGGTTCCCAAAGAATAAAAAATAATAATAATAAATGGCAGCTACAGTGAGCCAATGAGAAACTGATTTAAAAATAAATGTTTAGATGTAGTAGTAAAATGACAAGGATAAATCAGAAAAGCTTAATTTAAAATATATATTATGATATACATATTACTTATATGTACATGTATTGTGTATATTATTTATTTTCTGCAGTTAAGATTGCAGGCTAACAGCTTATAAAGATTCCTCTAAACCATGCTATCTTTTGGTTAACAACAACTCAAGAATATGCTATATGTATATGTTACATGTTTTATGTATACCCAAGGTGGCACTTGGCGTTTTTACCACTCTGCTATTTTGGTGAGTTGCCTTCTGCATGTCTTTGGCTATGAATGACGTTTGAAAATATGTTATATAATGATGTTGTAGAAAAGATGGCGATTTTCATCTCCCTTCTCATTTCTCAATTGAAAGACAAGGCTTCTGAAATTTAATTCACAATGTTTTGAAATATATTGCTTAAAAATATGGTATGATGCAATAAAGGTTGTGTTATACTAAATATTTAATGCATATTTCTACTTGCTATCTCCATTATTGAAAACTGACCCTCGTGCTACTAAAAATTACAATTCAGAGTAACTATTGTGCATGTGGCCTGTGAGCTTTGGAAGAGGACAGATGCCAAAAATTTGAAAGCATGTGCACACATACTGTATAATACTATTGGTTATAAAACTGAGTTTTTTATTTGAAGATAAAAGGAGAAAATAGGAGAATGTAGTCCAAATTTAAGTGTCAATGGATGGCTCAGCGAAATATTCCTTATACTGAAAGCATGGGAAACTGATTTAAAAATCCCCAGCACCCATTAGAAAGCTGGAAATAGCTGTGTATGCCTGTAACCCTGCAAAAAGTATGGAGACAGATAGATCCGAGAGCTGACTGATCAGCCAACCTACCTATGCAAACAATCAAGCAACAACCTCCAACACCAATGTCACAAGCTTCCAGCTCAGAGAGAAATCTGTTCTTAAGGCTATAGGGGGGAAAGCTTAGAAGAAGACACTTGGGCTAGCCTCCCCATGTGCACACATGGGAGAAAACAACACAGGCACACAAGATCAGTATGATAGAGTGTGAATTTATACAGAGGATATTAAAACAGCATTAAATAGAGAGGCTGAAAGAAATAAAAAGGTGAGCAGAATCAAGCCACTGGACACAGAGCAGAGCATGACACCAGAGTGAGGGTTAAAGGAAAGGTGGGAATTAAAAGTAGAAATAAATCAAATTGGGTAATATTTATAAGCTTGAAAGAATTAGTGCTTACCCTCCATGGGAAAAGGTTATTTATTTACATATGATGGGAAGTTTTGTAAGAGCCTCTTCAAATAATAATGTGAGCTGCTTTGTCTTTGACTCCTGGGTAATTGGTATGTTTACTTGGTGGATGGACTTACAGAAAAAGAACACAGACTGGACGTGGGAGCTGTGGTCCTGCCTCTTCCTGGGAACATTGGCAAATGGGATTTACAAATGGTTTAGGAAGACTTTAAGTCTTGAGAGTCATTTTGTTGGTGCTATTTATACCTTCAGGATCTCTCTGTGGTCATATGCATAAGAAAATAAGACTCTTTGCTGGAAGTAATGTTTGCTTTATCTTTACTAATCCTGTGTGGCCACAAACAGAGGTGGTCACACATGCTCTTCATTAGGAAAAGGAAATGTTCAGAGGTCCGTGTTTGTCATTATTACCTCTACAACATACAGATGGAGAACAGCATGCAGTGTATTCAGAAACATAATATTTTAAATCTGGGGCTAGAGCTGGAATTGGGGTTTATTTTCATTTGGGAAAGTGGAAAAAATGTTTTTTTACAATTCTGTGCCCTTGAGAAGTCCTTCTTACCACAAGGGAAAATTGTTGAACTTGACCTACATGTTACATTAGCATGACTCTGGATATAAAGCCATAAGTACTTGCTTTATTTAGAAAAAATAAAATATATGAGCACAGTTATATTTACAAATATATAGTGAGTTAAACAGGAAAGTGTAAGAGGTTTTTAAAGAGAGATACCTTTGTGAGTATACTTTATCTATTTACATATGTTGGGAAAGTTTTGTAAGATTCTCTGATCTTCTACTACCCAGTTTCTGAATTAAATCAAATATGCGAATGCATGCAAAGTCCTCAAGAGTGACAAAATTAAAAGTCATAATTAAAAATTAAAATACCTCAGCATGTATTAGCACTGCAGTGACCATACCCAGAGATCATTTACACATATGGTAAAATATTTAAGTGTTTTGTATTCAACACACCTTTGTTCAGAAGATTGCCTTCTACAGGTTATATAAATAAAGAAAGAATTTTATAATTCAGTATGATTATATGCATAAAATTATTTCTGTTTACTTTTTAAAACCACCACTTAAAAATTCCAAGTGATTCTCACTCATCATTTATGCCTGGCATAATATTTCAAATGGATAAGTTGGATTAAAACTGCATTTGCCTGTAATTCAGTTTGGTTGATGTAGAATTCATTCTGGCAGAAATCAAGTGTGGTGAAAAGAGAAGAAGAAAGGAGTGTGTTTTTTCTCTCAGATATATGTCTAAATCTAAGTGGCATGACAGTCCTTGTGTAATCATGATCTTTTTTTGTTTCTATGAGTCTCAGGATTTAGAACTATAAATAAAGAAGAACTAAGCATCAGTTTTGAGGAACAAACTCAGCAGAGCTCCAGTTTCCAAATGGGAATGGGGTGATTTCATCTTGTGTCTTCTAGAACTAGAAAAGAAAACCTGGGCTCCTTGTGTCCCATCTCTGTCAAGTAGTTTCATACTAGCTCACGTGTTTTTCTTTCATCTTCAGTCAGTTCAAATGGAATTGATGGATAATTTAGTAACTACTTGTACTTGTGGGTATTTACAAAATCTTTAGATATTATTATTCTCTTTCACATGGAACAAATACATAAAAAATGTTCTTTCAGGAATTCTAAGTATTTATCAGGACATAGAATTATAAAAATACAATTGAAATCAATCAAAACTGATCTTCTTAATGACAATTATATACCTGACATCACTGAAATGGTGACCAATATACTTATAAATTATATTTTAACTCAATTAGAATGTCTATTCCTTTATTTTCCTAACCTCTTCAGGGACTGGAAAGATGCCTGAGCATTTAAGAGAGCTTGCTGCTCTTTCAGCGATATGGCTTGATTCAAAGCACCCCTATCTAGTGACTCACACCCATTTGAAAATCCAGCTCATGGTGATACGATAACCACATACATGGCGTATACACACATGGACACATATGCATACAAGCACATACATTTAAAAATCTAATATAAGTCTTAAAAGTTCCTTTTCCTGCTATGCCAAGTTTTCTTCTGTATTTATAGAAATTATTGTCAACTATACAACTATATTTAAAGCTTCATTTTGTGCTTAGAATTAAAGCTCTTTTCCAATGAATATAATTTTTTACATCTATATGAATAAGGGAAGTTATTTGGTCAGATATAATTTATTCTAACTACTCAAAGATTGACTCTACCCTTCAGTGATTAATACCATGACAAACATTTGTTTTCAATATATTGATATATGGATATATTGATTTATGTTCTTTCCTTTGTAAAGCAAAGGTGTTAAGTAAAATGAGTTCCATGTGATTTCCAATTATGATCTCATAGGAAAAATAAAACTGAAATAAAGTGACCTGCACCTCCAAACAAATGCCATCCAATTGAAGAATCTTTATCTATCCAACACGTTGAGTAGAATATCCATGTCAGGTAATTACCCCAAGGGAAAAAATAATACAAGAGCAAATCTAGCATTGTCATTGTGCAGTGTTCTTTTCAACAGTGTCATCTGAGATACTCAATATTGAGATGCATCATGCAAATTGTTGATGTTTCATAATGTAACAATTCTGTATATGTGAAATAATTATCTTACTTTAAAAACTCACTTATTAGTCTGAAAGTGAAAGGACATACCAATGCAGAGTCTCCACTAACATAGTGTACTCCAGACTTCTCCAACACTACTCTTCATCATTTTATATATACACATAACCCTGAAACATAGGTATATGCAAAGCACAGAAAAAGTAGTGATGGGTTGACTGGCTTAAAATATTAAGAGGCTTTACAGATAATATCCACTTATGAGTGATTACATACATACATGTTTGTCTTTCTGTGTATGGGTTTCCTCACTCAGGATGATTTTTTTTCTCATTCCATCCAGTTGCCTGCAAATTTGACGATGTCATATTTTTAAAGCTGAGTAATAATACTTCATTATATAAATGTACCTCTTTTTTTTTCTTCCATTCTTCAGTTGAGGGTCATCTAGGTTGTTTCCAGGTTCTGGCTATTATGAATAATGCTACTTTGAACATCGCTGATCAAGTGTCCTTGGGGTATGATTGAGCATCCTTTGGGTATATTCCCAAAAAGGTATCGCTGGGTCTTGAGGTAGAGAGATTCCCAATTTTCTGAGAATTCACCATACTGATTTCCAAAGATGCTGTGCAAGTTTGTACTCCAACCAACAGTGAAGGAGTATTCCCCTAACACCACATCCTCTTCAACATAAGCTGACCTCACTATTTTTGATCATAGTCATTCTGACAGATGTAAGATGGTATCTCAGAGTTATTTCTGATTTGCATTTCCCTGATGCCTATGAATGCAGATCAATTACTTAAACAACTAAAGCAAATGATAACCAGATTACAATCCACCACTCTAGAGAAGCTAGGTTAACAATTAGTACCCTAAGAGGGATGCATGGATCATCCTGGAAAGGGGAAATAGATGGAATCTCCTGGGTAAGCTGGGGGTGGAGGCTATGAGAGTGCCAGAGATAGGGGATGAGAACATGAGGGAATGGATGACCCAGTTGTGGAAGGGATAGTGTGAGAAAGCCATGAAAAAGATACCTTGACAGAAGGAGCCATTAAGGGGTTAGGGAGAAACTTGGTCTTAGGGAAATTCCCAGATTCATCCACAACAATGACCTCCAAGCAATAGATGAGAAGTTATGTGAACTGACCCTCCCCTAAAATCAGATTGGTGAATACCGTAACTGTCATCATAGAGCCTTCTGCAGTAACTGACTGAAGCAGATGCAGGGATCCACAACTAGCGCCAGACAGAACTCTGGGAATCCAATCAAAGGGAAGGAGGAGAGATTATATGAGCAAGGCGGAGAGGTCTAGACCATGACAGGAAATCTACAGAGACAGCTGAATCAAACTAGTAGGAACTCATGGACTGACAGTTGTGGAGCCTACATGGGACCAAGCTGGGCTTGCTCCACTTGGGCGACAATTGTGTGGCTTGGTTTATTTGAGGAGCCTCTGGAAGTGAGACCAGGGTATGTCCTGGTTCAGTAGCTGGCTTTTTGGAGCCCATTCTCTATGATGGGATATCTTTCTGGGCCTTGATGCTGGGGGAGGGGTTTGGCCCTGCCTCACCTTAATGTGCCAGGCTTTGCTGACACCCCTTGGGAGGCCTTACCCTTTTTGAGGGGTAAATAGGGTTGGCTTGGGACAGGGATGTGAGGGGAATGGTTGGAGGAGTTGGAGCAGAAACTGTGGTTGGTATGTAAGATAAGAAAATAAATAACAATTTAAAAAAAGTATTAAGGCAAATGTGATTATATTGCACTGATGCTAAACCTTGTAAAATTTATCTCATCACCTCTACTGCAGCCTCATTTCTGTGCTCAAGTCATTACACATTCCTCCAGAGGTTGCTTCTTTCTCACTTGTCCTAACTCATCTTCTACAGGTGTCTCTATTGCTATATATGCAAAAGTCCGTTTCTAAAATATGTGGCCACTTCCTCATCAGAGTATTGCCTTAAAAATTGTGCACCCCTCTAAAATGTTCTACGCAGAACACTGTTCTCCTCACTTAGTGTCAATATTTCCTCTTCAAGGAAATCTCCTTTTTGGGTCAATCTGCATAGCATTCTTTCTCTAATTACTCTTTCTTGTCACTTGTGTTTTAACTTGCTTCATACCATTGGTATCTAAGAGTGTTCGTGTTGATTTGTTTGCTTTGTAATTATTTGCATTCCCTCACTAAAATAGCAGTTCCGTGCAGGAAGCCGAGTTACCCAAACAACCACATCTATTTTAGTTCCATATCTGTATAGAATGTTATCGATGCTTTAAGTTCTCTCTAATTCTGTTGTGGAAACTTGAGAGCTGGAAAATAAGATTTTCTTTTTATCAGTGTCATAACTCTCAACCCTCCCCCTTTTTTGGTTTTTTAGTTTATCTGGTCAGCAACTTTATACTATCTAATAATTTCTGATACAGTGATAAATGAAAATAGCTGCTTTGGAACTGAGCAACTGATTACATACAAATAGAGTTATGAATTTGGATAGATCATCTTCTTATCCACTGGGAATGTGTCCCAACATTTTCAGTGGATGTGAGAAACCAAGGACAGTAAAGAACCTGGATGTGTGATTGTTTTTATGTTTGAAAAGATATTTTATTTTTACTTTTGTATATGAGTATGCCACATCCATGGAAGTACGACAAGGGCCAGAAAAGGGCAATGAATCCTCCGGAGCTGGAGTTATAGATGATTGAAGACCCAAACACTGGTCTTCAGGAAGAGCCATAAGAGTTCTTAACCGCTGAACTGTCTCTTCAGCCCTATGTAAACTATTGTCCAATACATACATTTGTTTACCAAAAATATCTATAAAACGCTCAACAGTTAGTAATAAAGTAGACAATTTATAGCATAAAAATTTATGGGAATTCTTCCTCACCCTTTCTCCCACTGTTGTATTGCCATTCGCAGAATATATACTCTGATACAAAAATCATGTTGTCAAGAAGAGGGCGATTACCTGTACTGTAATGGATGGAATGAGTGCTACCTCAATGCCATTTTAAGTGAAACTTTCAGAGAAAGATACTACTTAAACTTAATAATCTGAAGATTCTCAGAGGAAATCGATGACAACTGTAGAGAGAAATGTGTAGGCCAAAATGACAAGAGGAGAGTAGAGATAAAATGAAAAGGACCATTCTGGGCCACACATATCAGTAAAAAAGATGAGAGAGAAGCAGGAAAATGATCTGAGCTGTGGTTGTTTTCTTGAATGCATGAAGGACACATCCTGGTGAGGATGTGATTTATATGTGCTCATTTTATCTTTTTTCCTGGCTGCCTCTTGATTTGCTTTTCTTTTTCTAAATGAGATTAATTACCTAATCTGTAAATAATTTCTTGTGCCTTTGGCTATTTTCATGATGAAGAGTTATTTTAAGTGAGCGTGCTTAGGTTTTAGAACAACTATTTAGGGTCAAAGTTCAACACAACTTTCACTGGGAAACAGATTTGAGAATAACCACTTGGTGATTCATGGGGAAAGATCTCTTCTACTAATATTTTAGATTTGATTCATTAATGCGATTTGACAAATGGATGTATTTCAATTGTACCCTCACCTTCTGAATATCAAAGAGCCATGATAGCAAGGATATTTTTTTTTAAATCTTTTTTTTTATTGATAAAAGGAGAATAAAGAAAAGAAGGAAAAAAAAACAAATTTCCACCTCCTCCCAGCCTCCCATTTCCCTCCCCCTCCTCCCATTCTTCTCCCCCTCCTCCCACCCCTCTCCCCTTCCCCCCACTTTTCTCCCCCTCCCTCTCCAGTCCAAAGAACAGTCAGGGTTCCCTGCCCTGTGGTAAGTCCTAGGTCCTCCCACCTCCATCCAGGTCTAGGAAGGTGAACATCCAAACTGGCTAGGCTCCCACCAAGCCAGCACATTGCGTTGGATCAAAACCGCGTGCCATTGTCCTTGGGGTCTCATCAGCCCTCATTGTTCGTCATGTTCAGAGAGTCCAGTTTTATCCCATGCTTTTTTTTGGTAACAGTCCAGCTGGCCTTGGTGAGCTCCCAGTAGATCAGCTCCACTGTCTCAGTGGGTGGGTGCACCCCTCGTGGTCCCGACTTCTTTGCTCATGTTCTCCCTCCTTCTGCTCCTCCTTGGGACCTTGGGAGCTCTATCCAGTGTTCCAGTGTGGGTCTCTGTCTCTATCTCCATCCGTCGCCAGATGAAAGTTCTAGGATGATATGCATGATATTCGTCAGTATTGCTCTAGGATAGGGTCATTTCAGGTTCCCTATCCTCAGCTGCCCAAGGAACTAACTGGGGGCCTCAGCTTGGGCACCTGGGATCCCCTCTAGGGTCAAGTCTCCTGCCCATCCTAAAGTGGGTCCTTTAACTAAGAAATGGGGTTCCGTGCTCCCCTATCCAACCTTCCTTTATCCCGATCCTCCTGTTTCCCCAAGTCCCCCCTCCTTTCCTTCTACCTTTTCTCTCCCCATCTCCCCTTACCCCCATCCCACCCCACCCCCAACATCCCACTTTTCTCCCCGGCAATTTTGTATACTTCCCTTATCCAAGAGGATAACTATATGTTTTTCCTTGGGTTCACCTTCTTACTTAGCTTCTTTAGATTGGCCTATTGTAGACTCCGTGGTCCCTATTTATGGCTAGAAACCAATTATGAGTGAGTACATCCCATGTTCATCTTTTTGGGTCTGGGATACCTCACTCAGAAGTCGACCAATGGAATCGTATAGAAGACCCGGATTTAATCCCACAAACCTATGAACACCTCATATTCGATAAAGGAGCTAAAAGTATACAATGGAAGAAAGAAAGCATCTTCAACAAATGGTGCTGGCACAACTGGATGTCAACCTGTAGAAGAATGAAAATAGACCCATATCTATCACCGTGCACAAAACTCAAGTCCAAATGGATTAAAGACCTCAATATCAGCCCGATAACACTGAACCTGATAGAAGAGAAAGTGGGAAATACCCTACAACAGATGGGCACAGGTGATCGCTTCTTAGGTATAACCCCAGAAGCACAGACATTAAGGGCAACATTGAATAAATGGGACCTACTAAAACTGAGAAGCTTCTGTAAAGCAAAGGACACTGTCACTAAGGCACAAAGGCAACCTACTGACTGGGAGAAGATCTTCACCAACCCCACATCAGACAAAGGTCTGATCTCCAAAATATATAGAGAACTCAAGAAACTAGACTTTAAAAGGCTAATTAACCCAATTAAAAAATGGGGCACTGAACTGAACAGAGAATTCTCAACAGAAGAAGTTCAAATGGCCAAAAGACACTTAAGGTCATGTTCAACCTCCTTAGCGATCAGGGAAATGCAAATCAAAACAACTTTGAGATATCATCTTACACCTGTCAGAATGGCTAAAGTCAAAAACACCAAGGATAGCCTTTGCTGGAGAGGCTGTGGAGGAAGGGGTACACTCATCCATTGCTGGTGGGAATGCAATCTTGTGCAACCACTGTGGAAGTCAGTGTTTCGGTTTCTCAGGAAATTCGGGATCAACCTACCCCTGGACCCAGCAATACCACTCTTGGGAATTTACCCAAGAGATGCTCTATCATATGTCAAAAGCATTTGTTCAACTATGTTTATAGCAGTATTATTTGTAATAGCCAGAACCTGGAAACAACCTAGATGCCCTTCAATGGAAGAATGGATGAAGAAAGTATGGAATATATACACATTAGAGTACTACGCTGCGGTAAAAAACAATGACTTCTCAAATTTTGCATGCAAATGGATGGAAATAGCAAGGATATTTTTAAAAGAAAAAAATGAACAAAACAGAGAAATATTTTAAAGGAGGAAAATACACCTGGGAAGCAAAATAATTAAAGACCCAAAGTTTAGACTTACATTTTTATAGCAGATTTTAATACGGCTTTATGTATGATAATTAAATTTCAAAAACACAGAACAAATATATATAAAGTTGTTTTTAAATGTTCAATAAATATTTTACCTATGTGGATAACTGCTTGCCTGAGTATCCTACTAACTATAACCATCTCCCCCCATCTGCCAACTCTAGGGTCAAAGAGTAGAATTTGCACTTTTAAAGGCTTTTATTTAAAAACAGTTTTAGAACCAGATTTATCAAATATTTTAAATATTTTTTTAAAAAATATATGTGTTCTAACAGCCACAATATTCAAATTTCACAGAATAGTCTATCTGTTGTATAGTGATCATTGCACCAGAGGATTTAGGGAGCAGTTTGGCTTGCATGGTAAGTCAAAACCGATCAATGAGACTACTGTAGAAGAAACTGGAGTTGAGAAATTGCCTACTTGGAGGCACATATGTGAGGAAATCGAGTGAACTACTACCATGCATGTGGCATTAGCATGTTCTGTGGTATGACAAATTAAACATATTTCCTCTCAGAAATGTTGCAGTAAACGACAGTGCACAGGGAACAGGCTTTCAGAACACCCCACCTGATGGTTTTCTGGTTTCTAAATTAGCTTTTAAATATTAATGTCAGTGTCAGGGAAAGAATGTCATATTTCACAGCCTTGTTAATACAATGAAGGCGGAGACTATGACAATCTTTCTAAGAAATCCTTTGCTTTTTGTACACAAGAATTTCAAAATTATTACAAGCAAACATTGTTGAGATTTTTTTCTTATTGGAAAGTAGATTATTATTATTTCCCCAATGCATGTAGCCCAAAACATATTTATGTAAAAATTATTGGATTATAAAAACACAGTTTGTTTGATGCTCTATTGCAAAAAACAATGCCAGGCTATTTTGGATTTATTTGTCTTTTTAATTTAAAATACCATGTCTTTAGGGGGAAAAATGGTTTGTACTTTTTAAATAAAAACTTTGTATTACATTACAGGAAAAACAAATCCTATAACAGATGAAAAGCAAAGTTGAGTAGCAAATAAATTAGATTCAGACTTGAGATAACAGAAATAGCTGCAATCAGAAGATATGTTTTATTATTACAGATGGAGATAATGGTGAGAAAAGTGTGGGAGAATGTTGAAGGCTTATTTTAAGACAAATGTACATGCCTTATTGTCATATATGTGTCTTTAAGAAATGCTTTCCCTAGAACTTACTTTCTAATAATTAAAAGCAACTGTTATCATAACAAATTATTATTAGATTTTTCAATTATAATAGACAATGTCATTTTCTATGTACAACAGGAAAACCGAATCAAATACAAATAGTCTTTAACTTGAATACATACACACACACATACATACTGTTTGCAAACATAAAGCATATTTTAAAAGAACAGTGAGTTATGCTTATATCAAAATATTTAGCAACAGATTTTTAAATTCATGAGAGTAAAACACAAAAGCCAGGTGGTGGTGGTATGCCTTTAACCCCAGCACTTGGTAGGCAGAGGCAGGTGGATCTCTGTGAGTTCAAGGCCAGTCTGCTCTACAAGGGCTAGTTCCAGTACAGGCTCCAAATCTACAGAGAAATCCTGTTTCAAAAAGCACAAAAACGAAACCAAAAGCAAAACAAAACAAAACAAAAGCAAGAAAAAAAGAAAGAGAGTGGAACACAAAAATAATAAGCATGTTTCTTCTCTGAACATTGAGGAATTAAATTATAAATTATTTTTAGGAAGAAAGAACATTTAAAAGAGAAAATAGGTTGGAATATGTGAAGTAGAAGAAAGAAGAAAATAAAGATGTGCTGAAAAATGACCCTCCTTTGATGAGAGGTAAGAAGTGGACTTACCTATGGCATAAGGAAAAGTATTTTGAAGAGTAAGAGGCTGTTTTAGTTTAGGAAGAAGTACATTCTTCTCTAGGGTCTATGACCTCATCAGCTACAGGTCCTTGCCTAGGTTTAAAGTACAAAGTGTGAGTATCCACTAGCAGGGGTGACCTTCAAACCTGTTAGAGGTATTGACCATGCTCAAAATATAAGTGTTGTTGTAGAATGCTTGGAGCTATCTTGAAACAATGGTCATTTTGTGATTTGGAACTTGATAGCTGGGTAGGACAGTTGATAAATGTTTTGTCTTGACAACTTGAATAGACTTCTTGTCACAAATCCACATGGAAGAGACTTCCAAGTTATAATCATGCTTATCCCACAAATCCTATGACTGAAGTGTTTAATATCTCTGGCAATAGTGTATTAACTTCAGTTTAAAAGAGCTAAGAGAAAGTAATGGCAATAGTCTATATAGCTTTGGGGATTTCTTAGACCCCTATGGACCCACAACTCTGAGGGAGGTGTGTCTTAGTTTGCATGCGGATTTCTATAAGATAGTCTATGGCTCCTGGGCAGAGATGGAGGAATGCTCAAAACACAGGGCTAAGTCAGTCTCAATTCATACGTATGCAACACAGATAATAAAACCAAAAATCAGGGGTAGCTGCAGAAAAGGAAGCAGAAAGATTATAAGAGTCAAAAATTCTGGATAAGTATTGTTATCATTTGGGAGTCTGAGACAGGAGGATCACAATTTTGAAATGAGTATGAACTACATGGCAAATTTAAGGCTAGTCTAGACCATATAGTGAAACCCAGTCTGAAAAATGCAACAAAAAATTAAAATAATGATAAATGATGAAGAGAAATACATGTATATGAGTTTCTAAACCTTCCTTCATGTACATATCTCAACTATATGCCTAATGTGTAATTGGTAAGATCTGTAACTCTAAATCTTAACCTACAAATATCCAGACAAAACATGCATATACAAAAATATTTTAATTTTGCTTTATTTTATAATAAAATAAATCCGTAAAAATTCAATAGGCTATTTCATATTTCTAAACAAAATACATGATTCTGACAACAAAATTAAGCCTTACTTAAAATTAACAATAAGTAAGCATAATTTGTAAATCATATCCTGAGTTTTAATTTAATGAAATATCAATTACATAATAACACATTCTACAGATACCAGTAGTGAGAACTTTTCCCATAGTAAAGACACACACACAAACACACTCATAATGCATGCATGGTGAGCATTGTATAGGTCTTGATGCTAAAAGAGTACAGATGAGAATCTGTACTTGCTGAAAGGCTTGTAACTCAAAGACATCCCTATGGCAAGTTCATCAGTCTTACCCTCTGTCCATAATTCACACCAGAAGGTCTCCATTAGAATCTTTCTGTCAGTACTATAATCATTCAGTGGGAGATTATAGCATCCCTTCCTTCAGAATGCTATTTTATGGGTAAATTCACAAGTGTAGAAAATAATTTCTGAAGGATTGATAGTTTTGCAAGCACAATGTTTTTCAATTACTTGAGCAATATCAATGAAGGAAGCTTTAGTTCAATACTCATAACACAAGTTAGAATTAGAGATCTTGTTTGTTACATAGTAGGGTTTAATTTACATGTATGCATGAATGGTGGTTTAGATAGCAGAAGCATGCATGCATCATTTTTTAAAAGTCTCTTTTTATCAGTTCATAAGCCCTTTACACTACTCCACAAGGCATGGTATTTTTCTTTGTTTTGTAGCTAATAGAAATTATAAACCTTATAAGGAAGCAGTAGAAAAGTTACCTGGCTTTACATTTCAAACTTTGTTTTGGAAAACCTTATCTACCTCTGACAATTGAGTACAATTGAGGCACAACCTGATTGAGATAATCCAATTTGTGAGGAGCGTTCTTTTGACTAAAAGTATGTTAGAGATAAATTAATGGACAGTCAAAACGATTGAGACACACTGTGAATTTTATTGTGATATATGGGAAATGTTGTCTTTCTTCTGAAAACAGCTTAGAGGATAGATTTAGAGTAAGTATTTTCCTTGTAAAGAATATGGGGGTACTGAGACTTGTTTGTGTCAAATTATTAGGTGTCAGGATGAAAAATTCATGCTCACGATCCTGGGACCAACTTCTCAATCTTGGAATTAGGAAGAGTTCTGAAATAACCACATATCTAAGACACTAAAATTTCCCTAGAAAGAATAATCTTATTTCTAAAGAAGAAATAAGATTTAATAAGATTAGCTGGGCGGTGGTGGCGCACACCTTTAATCCCAACACTTGGGAGGCAGAGGCAGGCGGATCTCTGTGAGTTCGAGACCAGCCTGGTCTACAAGAGCTAGTTCCAGGACAGGCTCCAAAACCACAGAGAAACCCTGCCTCGAAAAACCAAAAAAAAAAAAAAAAAAGATTTAATAAGATTATATCTAACAACTTTTGTGATAAAAGTATTTACATGGCAAGAAATATAGTAAATGAAGTCGAATTGCCTCTAATATGGAATTAATTACTTGCAATTTAAAATTTATAAAATTGGTTTAAGGTGGGAATATAGGTTAGTGCCATAGCTGGTATGATGCTGCCTGGACCTGGATCCCTGACAGAAGGAAAAGAAGCAGAAAAACAACAGACAAACAAATTTTTCAGGACAGAAGAATCAAGAGAGGCGTGATTGGTAAGTGTAAAGAGATAAAACTGATGTTAATTTGGTATGGCTGATATTGTTGATTCCCCAAGAGAGGCATTACCCTCTCTGAGGATGGATAAATGTGGGATGAGGAAAGTGGGTGGCAGGAGAAGGGGAGGGAGGGAGAGCTGGGGCTGGTATTTATAGTGAATTTTACATAAAGCTGAAGGATTCTGTAACAAGTTATCTTACAAGATCCCAACCTCTTCTAAAGTTGGTCATACCTGAGGTATTATAGAAACTGCAAGTAGAGAAAGATTCTCAGGCCATACTCTTTGGCAAAACATGATATCTATTCTCTAATTAATCTTAAAATAGCACAGAAGACATTTTATTTATTCTGTTCTTGGCATGTTGCTTCTCTACTGATAGCGAGGGTGTTTAAATGAAATTTGGGTAAGATGGGTTATTGTGTGTTTTTCCAAGGGTCATATTAACAATTGAAAAAGAACTGAGATCAGATCAGTGTGTTTAGTGCAGACCTCATAGTAGGATTGGAAAGAATCAAAGATACTAATTATAATTACTTGCATCTGAGTCAATGCATGTGTGTGTCAATTTTCTTAGGCTATATTATTTCACAAGTCTCCCATTAAATCTATTTTTAATAATACTATGTCTAAAGGCTATTTTTTAAAAGTGCCTGTTTATTTTTAGAAAATTCAATGCATGCTCATTTATATAATAAGTCTCAGTGGATTTAAAATTGCATCATCTAGTCGTATTTATGGTTGTGGCTACACTGTGACTTATTTCATATCTCATCAGTGGTGCTGCTACCAACCCCAACCTTTCCGAGCAATGTTTTCATTAAGAATCCTATCATTTTATAATTACTACTTTCAGAACTCCCAGGGAGCAGACAGAGGCTTCCCCTTTGTACTTCCATTGTTGTGTTTCTTTGAAGAACAAATTCATTTTCAATCACAGCCCAAGTAAACTTTTAAGTGACAAACTAAATCTAGAATGACATGGAAAGAAAAAGCTAGGAAAAGTTTGACTCTGGAAATGCTACGTTCAGGTGTATGTAAGATAATTTACTACTGTGTTTCTTTTCTTTGTGTGAGACAGTGGTGCCATATGCTCACTTTGTAGTAGAAAAGGGAGGAAGGAGCTAAGCTCTGAAAAACATTATTACAAAATGAGCGGAGGAAACCAGCTCGTATATCCTTCTGGTTTGCCCTGGCAACAAAGATTCAAAGGCAAACTCACTCTCCTAGAATGTCTTCCACTTTTTTTGTCTACCTCTGCTCTTTCTATTAATATCAATGATAGTGTATGATGTATATTATATCTTATAGATATTATACAAACATATTTATGTGTTCTGTGTGTATACATGTATGTTTGTTTGTTTAGGATCTATAATCTGAATCCGTATCATTAATTGCATTGGTTTAAAATATTTCTAAACTGAACTTTCTTTTCTAAATACATTCAGCCCAATAAATAAACAGAAAATTTCATTTATCACACACAGGTGACATGACAGATTAACTCCAGTGCTTTCAAATGATTACTATTGGAAGTTGGTTTTCTTATAGATTGATGAAGTAAACTACCCTGGCTCTCTTTCTGCACATTGCCACATTATAGAATAACTTTTTGTCCATTTTCATCATATCACTGAAGCAAATTGCTTCTCTTTTTCTTTGTTCTGACTTCATTTTATCATCCCACTCATTTTCCATCCCTTTATTGTTTCTAAATTCTTACCTTTCTGAGCACAAATATGAATCAATCTATATGGATAAGCTAGCCAGGTTTAATTTTGCTGTTTCCTTTAAGAGTTAAAGATGCTTATGTAATTAAGTTTCTTAGCACTCTGAAGTTTTCCTTCCTTATAAGCAGTCAGTAATCAAATATAGTTAAGTTCTGGCAGCCAGGGTGTACACAACTGCCGTAGGCAGAGTCTATTCATTGCTTGTGGGTAGGTGGTTTTAGATAAAAATTAATTTGTCCTGAGGGTCTCTGCAGATGGAATTTAGCTCGTCGTAAGCCATCAAATTCAATTTCTTGTTGCTATTATTTAATGTGTAGGTACACCCACATAGAGGTCAATGAAGTCCACCAGTCTTGTTCAAAACACTAAATAATGCTATCCATACTTATTTCTATTTTCTTGTGAGCAAGATAATATCCATCTTAGAAAGTCCATGTCACCATAATGAAATTGTGTATATTTACGTTCCCTTATCTGTTTCCTGCACTGTATTTTATTGAATTCTCTATGTCACTTACCCCATCCTCTACTCTTGGTTCAGTTTTTCTTACCTTTGCCTTCATGACATCTTCACCTTATGACATCTGCAGTCCCAAATTCTAGAAGTTTTCCTCAAGCAATTCAGATAGCACCATGAAAAGTACACCAACAGCTTCAGAAAAGGATATCCACTGTGAGTGAGCACAAACAAGAAAGCTATGAAAGGAACGAGAATTGTCACAACTCTCCTCAACTCTCTTGCTAAGTCTGTCATATCTGCATTCAAATATGGGACTAAAGACATCAGGGACATAACTGTATCTAAATGCACAATAGGGGCGCCTTTAGAATAACAGGACTGCGTGAGAGAAACCCAAGCTGCATCTCTCCTTGATGCCCTCAGTATCGATGATATATTTAACGTAACACCTTCTGTAGCTAGGCATGATCAAAGCCTCTGAAGAAGGGCTCCACTACACCTGACTGCTGCCAGCACCAATGGGACGAACGTCAGCATCAGCTATTGCACAGATGTAAAGTGTGTCTTTTCTAAAATGACTTACACCCCAAACTACCTGCTTCTCTGCTTGTACCTTTCAGATGACATATGATTATTTTTTTCCCCATGGCCTACTCTGATGTCAGGTAGTTGAAGGAAAATGAATTCTGGGAAACATAGTTATAGCTGAGCAGACCCACTACAAAACATCCCCAAATGGTTTTCTTAAGTTTCACGTGGCCAAATACATTCCGGACAGGCCTGACTGTTCACGTTTCTATAACTGCCCCTATTCTTCAGACAACAGAAGTCCTGCTTTCAGACGAATTATGCCTAACTTCAGCTACTTGTTGTTTCTGATCTACATTCTGCACAAACTGAGCAGTGTCAGGCAAGACCCTCATATCCATTCACAGTTCTCTCCTTTCCTCCCCATTTTGGCAGTAAACTATAAGTAAGAAAATTGGTTGGGACACTCATATTCAAAAGCCAAATTTGCTCCCACAGTTAAGAACGCTGAATCTGTTGGGTGTGGTTTGGTTTAAATCACAGCCTGCACCATTCCAATTACATGCTGTGGAATAATTTACTCAACCACTCCACGTCAGCATTCTCATTATAAAATGGGAGTAATAATCATAATTTTCCCATCAGGTAAGGCAATGAGTGGTTCAGATATGTGAAGTACATAGACAGCCACAGTGTTTAACAAACTTTGACTAATATAATTACCCTAGAAATCCACTCGAAAAATATTTAGTCACATAACATTTCAACAACATTCTGGTGATTGCTAAAATTAATCTGCCTTATGTTTTTTGAGACAGTGGTATCATTAGAAGATAGGAAATTATTTTGGTACCGCACCTTATTTCTCTCCTTTGGAACAATACTTTCCCGAATCAGTTCTACAAACCAGCTTGACCCTTATCTTTGATCTAAACCTTCATGGCCATGACAAAATTTAGGATATTTCTCATTATTTTTCCTTCTGTAATTTCACAAGTTTGGATCTGTGAGCTTGGCTTTGAGTTCACTCGCTGCATAAAGATCAGAAAAATGGCGTCGCTGTAAAAGAACCGTTTTATCAGTTATGTTAAACAGAACATCATGACATATAGGCTGTTTCCACTGAGTCAGGAACCCACACTAGCCCCAAAGTGTTGATTTTGTGATGGCTGAGGACAGCCAGCCTGCCATGCACACTAGGGATCAGCACTCCCCTCACACTATTGATACGTGTTAACAAGATGTGACTAGCAAGGCAGGCAGCTGTCTCTCTGAGCTTTCAAAGGAGCAGACTGAAAGTTGCAGCCAAGTTTGCCCGCATTTGACCATTTTCACCTTGTGAAGTTGTGATGGAATTTGTCCCATGCATTAAGTGGAAAATATGAGTAATTGCGTTTGCTTCAGTGAGTAAAATATATATTTTATTATCACTCTTAGAAGTGGGAAAATGATGTTTTCTAGCTTTGTTGTACAGAGATCAAAGAAGAAACCTTCATTTATGCCAGACTTCACTACATATTAAATGAGCTATTTTTGGCGAGATTATGAGGTAACCAAAACTCCTTTTAGTTTAATTTTACCTTTAAATGGATTCAGATTGCTTTAACTGAAGAGTCAAAGGGCTTGACCTCTAATTCATTAGCATAATCAGAAGCACATGCCAGCTACTGGCTGCTAATCTGCTTGCAAGTCAGACACTGCAGGGCCGATGTTTTACATGGTGACATTCTTAAGGTCACAGGTAGAAGAGAAAGATGAGGGAAAATGAGAGAAAAGGGATATTGCCACAATATAAGTAAAAGTCTACATACACTTTAGTCAGATTCTCCATAGGTTCATGTCAGTGTACTCTGTTGGTGGACGAGACCCTTCCCACCCCTATAGAAATCTGTTCTTTGATGTTCATCTGATGTTTGATAAATAGTAATGAAACTGAAAATACTCATGGCTGCTGAATAGAACACCACTCCAGATGATAAATTCTCTTTCTGAGTAGTAGCTCTCCCAGAAAATCAGGTAATTTAAGTAAGAAAGGAGGAGAGCATTGGGCTTCAAATTTGCCTCGGGACAACATCCAGAGTAGGAGGGCAAAAAGAACATGTTGGTTGAGATGAAATGAGATTACATCCCAATGGTGACATCTCTGTGCAGATTCTTTATGGACACAGCCTTTGAAGTATTTCTAAATACTCTCCTCTTCCAGGTCACATTTGTTTTTACTCTGACAAAAAAAATCTCACTTTTATAGAAGAGAAGTTATATCAACCAACACTTTAGACAAATAAGTTATAGTATAGCATATTTCTAGCTTAATTTTCCTTTTCTACTCTCTGGCAAAAGGAGTCTCATGTGTGTGATCCCACTGATACTGCTAACATAGAAATTCAGAGAAGCAGGATGGAAGAAGTGAGAACACAAGATAACTCTTCCTGCACTGACCCCTTTCTTATACAGCAGTATTACTCAGTATTCATTAACCAGTTGTAATGATACTTAATTTATATGATGTGGTGTTGTGACCATTGTGCTTGTCCCTTGCCTTTCCCTAATCAAGCAGCCTCTTCCTAACTGATACGATTGACTGGTTATCAACCATGCCTTACAGCCAATGTATTGTCCCTGAAGTCAAAATTCATGAAAGATAATCTTGGGTTTTCTTACATTCATATTGTTTTCTGTTTACATCTTGTTGTATTTTTGTGTTGCATGGAAAACGATGTGCCTTTTTCTCACAAGTTAGGGCAGAGGTAAATATCAATGTGTTTAGTTCCAGGAAAAATCTTTCACCTTACAAAGACTGGGAGAATTATTTCATAGCCTCAACTTTTTAAGACTCTTCTAATGTTGCTAAATTCTCTTTGCCAATTTTAAAAACATCTTTTAATATATTAAGATATACTATATAGTGCTTTATTATCTTAGTACATCGCATACTAATCCATATGTAGTAATTACTTCAGAATTTAGATGGAATGATTTTTTTCTTTGTCTCTATTCCTTCTATTCTTCCTTTATTCATGCACTTACTTTGCAGACGAAAATTGAGCCTAGGGCCTCATATACGCCAAGCAAGCACAAGATTGCAGAGCCATAGCTCCACTCTTTTTTCTTTTTCTCTTCCTTTTTCTTCTCTCTCTCTTTCTCTTTCTCTTCTCTCTCTCTCTCTCTCTCTCTCTCTCTCTCTCTCTCTCTCTCTCTCTCTCTCTCCTCTCCTTTTCTTTTCTTTTCTTTTTTTTTTTGGCTTTTTGCTTGCAAATACCCTGGTTGGCCTCAAGCCAACTCTACAGCTAATACAAGCTTTTGAACTTGAGATCCCCTAGCCTCAGCCTCAAAAATATCCTACTTGATCTGGTATATTAATTATGGCAGATGAGATTGAATGGAAACCAATAATAAACTTTGCATAGTTAAATTTTCTTTATCCAGCATCTCTGCCTCTCACTCTGCCTCATTTATTGCATGCTCAAATTTTCATCTCACTACAATTACTTCTCCAGGGAATGTTCTCTTAAATCACATGATTTCTTATTTTCTTCCAAACACAGTTGTAACTAGCTAATGTTTCTAACTATTCATTTTTTTTTCTTGCAAGCACTACTTAAATGGTCAGGACCATAGTTGCAGCAAACTGCGATGAGAGAAATTATTTTCACATCACTACCATCTATAAACTGATTTTACTAAAAGAAATGAATTAAACCTATCTGTGCTTCCCTGTCTCCGTCTTTAAAAGGGGTTACACCATAAGATTCTAAACTTTAAACCAATAGATTTTGGAGAAGTATCCCTCTGTGGGTGAGGAGAGAGGTCAATACTGTGCTGAGAATGCAATCCTCAGGGTCTGGATTTGATCTTCAGAGTTGTATTAAAATAGCAGTTTGTAATTCCAGTGCTGGTAAAGCTGGGGCACGAGACGCCCTTGAACGTATGGACTATTCCAACTAAGTAATCTGGAAATTCAGAGTCAATGAGATACCTTTTCTCAAAAATTACGTGGCTCCCAACCCTGTCTTGTGGCCTCCACCCACACAAGAACGCATGCATACGTATGAACACAAATACATAATGTACCCTTTCTTTACATCTTTGCCTATGCTTTTTGCCACCTTTCTTTCTGACTTAGTTGCTTCTTTCATTTTTACTCATGAACGTTGCATCTTAATTGTATTACTGCTTTCTGAATTTGCAAGTATTTAGCTTTTAGCCCCTCTATTGTCACTACCATGTCACTTCTGACTTTCATAGTGAATCCATTTCTCTTTGTGTGGGACGATCATCTCTAGTTACTTTTGGATTAAGACCTGAATGTGTTTTTCTATATATTAATAATATATATTTTGATACTTTGTTCTATATTCTAAAATATAAAACATTATATTGACTCTAGCCTGGTTTTCAATAACTTTTTCTTTTAATTCTTGGGGAAAATATGTTCCCATTTTCATATATATATATATATATATATATATATATATATATATATATATATATACTTTTAAGTAGCCTTTAAGGTTAAGTAGAAAAAGTTAGTCTTCACCAATATCCTTCAGAACTGTAATGCAGGTCTTGTTTATTCAAGGACTGACTCCGCTTTTTCAAGCATTTTTCAACACAAGAAGATTGTTGGAGATGTCAACTCTCGGGTCTCGAAAGAAAAAGGAAGATGCAAGTTCCCTTCAAGAGCTCCAAGTCAAGGTCCACTTTGAGAAGCTCCATAAAGTCCCTGTTAAAAAGACCTGGAGAGCCAATAGAAAAGAGAACGCTTTACTCTCATCCGTGAACTTAGGGCAAGGTCCACTTTGAGAAGTGCCATAGAGTAACCAATGAGAAGACAAGGAAAGCGATCAGAAAACAGAACCCTTAACTCTCATCCGTGAACTGGTATGAGAGATGGAAGGAGGTTAGAGGAGCAGAAAAGACATTTTCCTTTTGAAACTTGCCATCATGTAAATGATAAACTATTTGCTAGTGGACTTGACAATGGACATCTGCACTGACAGAGGAGAGGGCAGGGTGGATTTTGATGCTTACTGATGATGAGCTGGAACTGTGAAAAAAAGATTTTAGCAACCACCTTGACGTTATGAAGAAAGAAAAATTATCAAGTGACTTTTTTCTTGATTAAAAGGAAATATTAAAGCTCTCTTTCAATATTTAAAGCTTATTTAACTGGGAATACTTTGCCTGGCACTGACCCGTGTTATTTTATTTCATTCTTCTTTTGATCCATGCAAATAGTTACATGGCTTACAACGTTTTATCATATCACCTTTGTGAGTAGAATACATGAAAGACATTTTTAATGATGAGTGATGAACCCTGTCAGCCTTCATCAAACAAGAGCTTTCAGCGATACAGTGACTTAGGCAAGAATAAAACCTTGTTTTCCTTAAAAACTGACACATTGTATTTGGTATACCTATGATTTAAGTTATGTACTCATAATATTAATTAACTAAATGTTTATGACCATATGGTTGAGATATTTCCCTGCTTGGTGGGACATCAGCACCCTTTTAAATTTCATTAAAAAGATGCAATATGTATCAACAGAAATGGTAACATAAAACAAAATTAATCTTGTTTTCTTTTAAAATTGGTCAACTTACTTCTTTTTTCTGCTACACATCTGAAGACCTAGCTTCCTTTCCCATACTTAGTTTGTAGCACATCTTTTTTCTCTGAGTTAATTCTCCAAGTCTGGTCTGTCAGCCAGTATAAACAACACTTGATGAATGAGACTCAAGGTGTTTAGTCACCTGAAGCAGCTGTTTGAAGTAACTCTACACACAGCCTGAGGCCTGTGTTTTCACAGCTGTGAGAATTCTTCAAAAGGTTTCCCTCTTGGCCTAGCTCTTTGCTGTGGCTTTAAACTCTTAGCACAAAATCTGGACTCTTTCAAAAGAGCAGAGTGAAACTGGAGACAGTAATTTTGCATGATTTTGAGCCAAAAATTGCCTAAAATAAATAAATGAAGTACATTTGAAAGTGCTTTACCTAGGTGGGCTATATATCTGAGAATTGTTCCTTCTACCTTTCTGGGTACCCAGATAGACCCTTAGAAGGGAGATGTATGTCTGAAATACTATGCTCTGTTTTGTGGCAGTGTTTACATTTTCTGTTATGATTCTATGACACCAAAATCTTATGAGTTTGGAACTATATGTACCTGAATTAAGCTCTGGGAATAACTAGATGTTTGATAGAGTTCCAGGCTCATAAATTGACCGAAGATGATTAAAAATGGCATTCTTTGCTAGCCTGCTTATGTGACTCAGACTTCCAAATTACTCCTGATGTTTTCTATTGACTTGGCAAGCTTAACTTTCCAAGCAAACTTGCATGTAACCAGGATGTCTGTTAGGAGGCTTCAAAATGTCTTGAGCATATTTTACCACAGTTATTTTTATTCCTTGTGTATATAATCTCAAGAATGTGATTGTATTTGTATCTCACAAAGTATTACAAACTTCCCACTAGAAATATGCCGGTATCTGGCTAGAATTTTCAATGATGGAGAAATTACCTAGCACACGCTATACATCCATATCTAATCCATCTATCCATCATCTTTTTATCTATCTATCTATATATCTATCTACCTATCTATGTATCTATCTATCTATCTCTTTATGCATACATATATACATATACATACGAGAAGTATGTATGTATATTTATATATGTATGTACATATTCATGTATATGTCAGTACTATTTTGTTTAGGAAGACAATTATGTTTTTATTTGAATTTTGGTAATTTTATTTCTCAGTGTGGAATCTATTTCCATGTTCCTATTTTGTAGCTGCTTGGTATCATGCCAAGTAAAGTATATTTGACTTTAATAAAATTTTCATGCGATTCATAATAATTATTCTTCCAACAGTCTCCTCCATTTAATTAAATAGAATAGTATTTATAATTTATTTAGTCACTTCCCAAATATATATTGGGAGTCTGATATATGCCCAGAACTGGGTTAATTGCTGAGAGGACTGCAGGAAAGTAGGCATGGTCCTCGCCACCGCATGGTTTAATGTCTAATTGGGAAATGCATTAAATAAATATCCAAACAAATAATGAATGTTTTACAATCTTGATTAGTGCTGAATCAGAAGAGTGAGGATATATGGAAAGCAAGCAAGCCTTTACTTTAAAGATGAAGTTTCACTGAAAAATACAGGCCGGCCTTGAATTCTTGATCCTTCTGCTTATCAGTAACGAAGTCTGAAATTACAGGTGTGTTCCAACACATCAAGTAAAGAATGCAGCTTTTGACTCTGTCTACTTTTATTTAACACATTCTATTAAAAGACTTTCAATGCAGTCAGTGAATTTGTTATGGTATTTCTATATTCCATTCTCACTTTTTAAAAACTACAATTTAGTGATATATCTTTCATATAGATTAATAAAGCATTCGGTCTCATTTTATTTTCAATCTCTTTTTTTGTAATTAGGTCAAAAATTAAGTAACTTTTTGTTATTTACAAATGTGGGGGTATGGATGTATCTGTGTGTGTGTGTGCCTATGAGTATGTGGATCTGTGTATAAATTGATTTTTATCTAATCATTTTTCCACATAGCAATGATGAACACTGGGATTGATGACATTTCATTTGCCATCATACTGACTCTTTATCCCTTCAACAATGTAAAAAAGCAAGTTTATTCCATCTTCACAATTATTTGTTCGTCATATCATTATCCACTCCTAGTATGTATGTATTAGCTTTGAGAATAGAACCATGAATAAATGATAACTCTCATATTTGTAAGTGGAATTTTAGTAATTCAGGAACTCTTAAGTTTTAGTGGTCAATGTGGATGAGCACATTACAAACCCAAACTATCACTGGATTTTGCATAATCGTTAACTTTTAAAAACTTGGAATACGGCCAGGAAGTGGCTTAGTGGCTAAAACACTTCACATTCACATGTGGAAACCAGACATTAGAATACTAGAACACAAGAAAAAGCATGAATGGCCTGGCAACCTGCCTGTAAACCCCATTGCATGTGAGGCAGAGACAGGGTATTCCTGGGCAAGCTGGAAGTCAGACTAGCAGAAGGCTTCACTTCAGGTTCAGTTTATGTTCTTGTTTCCAATAAGGTGGAGAACATTTGAGAAAGACACCCAACATCAAGCTGAGGGCTCTACACACACACACACACATACACACACACACACACACACACAAAACTCTGTGTGCAATGCATATTTGAATCATCATTCGCACATGTGCCCACACACATGAACACTCATGCACACCCCCACACCGCATATGTATAAAAATGAAATAAAATCATAGGATCAATATTACTTCGTGATCCATGAATGCTATATACAATTCAAATGTCAGTGCTATAAGAAATGCATTAGTGAAGTTGCTGTGGTCTGTAGGTATTTCAACTCTTCAGTGGAAGAGATTTGTAGCTCCAGGAGAGATCAAATTATTCATGAAAAAGATCTTGGGGCTGTGGCCATTCTTAATCTCCAGGCATGCCATATATTGGCTTGTTTCTTAGTTACAACAGAATTACCTCGGATTAGTGTCCTTATTCAAAATAGCGTCTGAAGCACCTAACCTACCCCCACTCTCATCTCTGATACATGGCTTTAAATTTCATGCGTATCCGTGACAGGACAGAGGGAAATGGTCAGGGTTTTTGAACCAGGTCTAAGAATGACACTGTTCATCTCAGAGTGCTTTAGTAGGAATTCAACACCTAGCCACATTTAAGTGTAGATGATACCAAAAGGGCCTAAAAAAGGAGGGAAGAATTAATCAAACATCTCCCAGTGTCACTACAACATTGTCCTCCCAAGTTCATACCACCTCAAGACAAATAAAAAAGGAAGAACAAGTATAAGATCACATTGATTTAATTAGTGTGTTAAATCACATATAGAGTGAAATCAAGGTTAGGATATTATTTAATCATTATTAATAATAGTAAATTTACTATATTAATGAAAATAATACAAAAGAAAAATTGAATGATGATTACATAATATTAAAATTTCAGTTATAAACATTTGTAGACTATGCTAAGCATATTTCAAAATACTAGGGGATATATCTAAATATGTAGGACTAAATAAGGAAGCTATTATAAAAGACCTGCCATTTTTATGAATGAAAGTAAATGAAAGTCAAATATGTTATGAGCACACAGTACTTGAAGATGTAACAGGTTGAGGACACCCTCATGTACTAAATAATTTATCAGTCATCTCAAGCTTGGAAGTTTCACCACCATTGTATTAAGAAAGATGCTAATGCTAAAACATATTAAATTATTTCCTCAAATTTACATTTCAAATAAGCAGGATCTTAAAATTATTTTTATCTGAATTTAAAACATGAACCTTTCTTTCACAGGGTGGATAATATACATAAGATGAACAATTGAAAAGATCATTCTGTAGAAGTTAATTTGTATGCAAATAATAGAGCTTGACAAAACACATGTAGACTAGCGAACATGTCCAACTGACTGGAAAATGAGATGCACGTGAGGTCAGGGAGATGACAATGGTACAAGGTTAGTTGGGCTTTGGCTATGTTGTGAGGCTTCCAGAAATATACAGATATGTACTTCTATTTCAGAAAATAATGATTTGACTGTACAAGTACAGTTTATATTTGACTAGTAAAAGTCAGAAGTACTTCAATGGACAGATAAAATATACATATTTCATGAGGTCAATCAATTTTGTAAAGAAAATATTAAGATAAATTTCATTTATAAATTGTCAGTCATGGTACAGAAATTCCATAATCAGCAATAAAACATCAACATCCTTCATTTCAGGGAAGAAGACACATAATGTTTTGTCTGTTACCTTACAACTTCATCACTAATATCGATACTAGTTGGATCACCGCTGTAACTTTGGGACCCGTGGTGAAACAATGTTTACTCAAATCACACGAAGGAAAGGGAGATTGCCTCTATTTTTTAAGTCATAACTTCTGTACCGCTGAAAACAGCAAGACCGAAACCCCTCATGGACACCAACGCAAACATTACCTGGCAGTCACACAAAAATTTTATGAGCATTTTCTCACCATAAAGGGCAGTGTTTTTTTATGACCCAATTTAATTAAAATTTATTCCAGAGACCACCTATGCAACATAATGGCCTCTTAGCGCCACAGTCCTAAAATCAGAGGCTACTCAGGTTGTGGCTCTGGAGATTCTTGGTCTTTTTCTCACTCTCTTTTCCAGGCTTGTGGGGCAGATCACGAGTCTTCCTGAGAATATTCTGCCTTTCCACTCAAATCTCTTAACCTAGTAAATTTCTATTGTAGTTTTCAGGTTTCCTGTTTCTAAGACCTAGTGATATTTGTGTAATTGATTACATTATGTGGTTTTATAGAGCTTGAAGTTTGTATTTTTTATATTTTTAAACATGAACACAGTTTAGATATTAAATGAATATAAATTCATAAAATTTGGATTTGAATTTGTTTTACTAGAAAGCTATTCTATAGAAATAGGACCCCAGGGTTCACCTATGTTTTATGAGCATGTATCCCGTACTTTTGAGTTTTCTATGCTGTCATCAGAAGTTTATTATACTTCAAATGATCTCATATAAACAGCCATTTGTCTTTCTTTCTTTGCTAACATTGCTATTGATAACTGTGATCTCTTATTGTACTAATCAATTGGTACCTAGTACCTGATATTATTTTAAATAAGAATGATGCGATATTAAAAATAATAAGTGAGGTCCTGATATGGCTCAGAAGGTGAGGGCATGTGCTTTGAGACTACTGATCTGGATGTGATCACTAGAGGCACAAATGAAAGGTGGAAATGACTCTTGCAAATTATCCTTTGATCTCCACAACCTAAAGAAATAAGTGTTTAAAAAAGTCACATTGACTATGAAAATTCAAGAGTTAGAAAAAGTGATAGTTTTAGGATAATGAAGATAACTTCTATTTTATTCATCCTATTGAAATTAATGGTAGTATTGGTCAAATTTATGCTCTAACTCAAAAAGAGAGAGACAGGCAGAGTAATAGAGAGTCAGACAGATAGACACAGAGGAGTACCACACAGCAGAAAAAAATAACATCTTGTATCTTGCAGAAAAATGGATGGAGCTAGAAAGCATCATTTTGAGTGAGGTAATCCAGACCCAGAAAGACAATCATCACATGCACTCACTCATAAGTGGTTTTTAACATAACACAAAGAAAACCAGCCTACAATTCACAATCGCAGAGAACTTAAACAACAATGACGACCCTAAGAGAGACATACATAGATCTAATCTACATGGGAAGTAGAAAAAAACAAGGTCTCCTGAGTAAATTGGGAGTATAGGGACCTTGGAGGAGGGTTGAAAGCCAGGAGAGATGTTGGGAGGGGAGTAGAGAAAAATGTAGAGCTCAATAAAAATCAATAAAAAAGAAGAAAAAAGTAATAAACATTAAAATCGTTGCTATTGAAACAGCATTCTTCATTAGAAATCTCTATTTAACTTAAAATAATCCGGAGAGATGGACCTAGCTGAGGACACTCAGAAGCCAGTACTTCCAGAATCTAAAATTTTATTTTATTTTTTCCATTTTACTCAGGTCCGCTTTCTTCTTATAGTGAGCTCCTCTCAACTGGAACTAATGCGACCAGAATTCTGGTTGTTCCCTTTTCCTGTGAAATTTTCTATAACAGCCAGGAATAGGAAATACAGCTCTCCATAATGCAGTGGCTTTCAGGTTCTCATGACATCCTCATCCTTCTCAGAACTAAGTGGCTTCCTTAGTGAGAAGACCCAGATTTAAGAAATACTGAGTACCCAATAACCACACACCAGTGAGACCAAGATTGTGCACCTGTTCCCATTTTCTTAAAGTATTGATGTTATTGACTACTACAAAAATGTTATGCTTACTTTATACCCATGTGGGAAATCACTGTACCCTCTTGTTGTCTGAATCCAGACTGCATAATCTTATTCTGTACCTCACTTCTCCTCTGGCAGCATTAAGAGCCCAAGTAATGACTGTCAGCCAGAGAGAAGAAATTCAGATCTTCCTGTGTCCTTAGTAGAAACAGTCTTCTGCTGAGAAACAGGATCTCCAAATAAACAGAGTCAAAAAGTTCTGTAAAAAATGTCTATAGAAGGTTTGAACTGACTACTAAATGCTCTGGTAAGTGAAGTCATAGCATTTACCTTATGGTTCTCAGGCCCATGAATTCACTATACTTTCACAAAACAATAATACATTTATACCTGGTTATATACATATATATATATATATATATGTATATATAATTTGGAATATATATATTGTATATTCTATATATTATAGTCTCATAGTTGATATTTATATATGTAGTCTGTTCTTGATACTTTGATTAGGTCTATTTTGATATATGTACAGTCATACAGTTTATAATTTAGTATATATGATTAGAACTGCTAATCCCACTACTCTGGTTTAATACAAATATCAAATACCAGGTGTTGTGTTTATGTACCATATGGTTATAAATACCTTAATAGGATATGTTTAGTATTTTGTATGTATATGTGTGTGTATATACACACACACAAATATATATATTTATTTTCATATATATATGTATATATATACATATATATATATATATATGAAACATAAGCTGGAGAGATGGCTCAGTGGTTAAGAGCACTGCCTGTTCTTCTAGAGGTCCCAGGTTCAATTCCCAGCGCTCACATGGCAGCTCATGCCTGTCTTAATCCACTTCCAGGCTTCTGACACACTCACACAGACTTACATGCAGTCAAATCACCAATGGACATACATTAAAAATAAGTTATAAGAATAGGAAACATCCCCTTAATAGGTATTACTTTTTAAGTTAAGTTGTTTTTCCCACTAAAAAAAGCAAAGATGTCTTTCACCAATTGTCAAATTCTTTAGTCTGATTAGCCCTTTGGAGTTTGGAAATGTGATCTCCACACCACAGCCAGCTAAAGAACTCACAATGACCTGGGTTCTGTCCAGCCCTTCACTCATCACCTTCTTATGCCCACCTATAAGATGTTCCTGATTTCCAAGTAACAGTGATTTTTCTTGTAATACACAAAAAGTTTAGGTATTTTCAAAGTGCATATAAAAACTGAGATATTTATTAGAATTCTGATACTTATTAGAATAAACTATTTTGCAAGGCAGAAGAATCTTTATTATCTCTAAGCAAAGTTCTCATCCCTGCTTTAATAAAGAAGAGTTTTCAATCTTGGCAATACATTTTGAAGATATTGATTACATTTTAGTTTTTTTTTTTTTTTTGCTGTGATCAGGTAATTGACAAACAACAACTTAGAGGACTAAGGACTGCCAGCTTCCTGGCAGAGGTCCGAATGTTGGGAGTGACTCTGACTTTGGTATGGTCTTTTGCAGATGGTTGAATTTCCAAAGTACTCAAAGTCAAGAGACCCTGGCTAGGGAGCCAAGCCTAAGCTAAAACCTATAAATCTGGCCATATTCGACATACTACTAATAGCAGGGTCTCATCCCTTACAGGTTTCACAACCTCCCCAAAAGTAGTAACAGTTGGTTCAAATACATAGCTTGAGAGGGACATTTCATCTTCAAAACATAACAAAACCATAACAGCAAAAAATAAAAAGTAGAAAGAAAAGATGGAGAATTGGAGAGGAGGAAAAGGAAATGAATGAAGAGGATGAGGCGGCACAGAAAGTAGTATGTATTGGGTTGGTGGTGGCTGCTTCATTGTCCAGTCATTGGTTATGAGCTGTGTTTGGTATGACATGCATTTGCATAGACAGCCATACTACCTAAAGGCAATTTCAACTATGAGACTCAGATTTAATTAGTCAGCACTCAAACTTTTGTCAACTTGGGAAATTAATCTTCAATCGGGAAGTAGGGATGGAGGCATTGGTGATGAAATCATATCATCTTCTAAATATGCCACAAAAAAACTGTAAATTTCATTAAATTTTAAGGAATTGTTTGACCAATCATTTTTATCTCATGAAATGTTGCCCTTGAGATTGATGAATCATAGGTATGGATTACGCTGTTGTTCTATTAGAACAACATGTAATAATCTGTCTTTAACTCTTTTTGAGTCACATTATGTGTGCTTTTCCAACCATGCAACAACAAAAGTAAACCATGCATGCAGCTGAGCCAAACAAATAGATAAAGGCTTGAAGACGTAGCTCAACAGGAAAAGGTACCTGATGGCACACTTGACTCTTGAGTTTGACCCCTAGGCCTCACATGATGGGAGGAGATAAGTGATTCTTTCAAGTGGTTCTCTCCCTTTCACTGTGTTCAGAGATAATGCACACCTCCCTCCAACAGCAACACATATTCACTCACGCACACATATACAAAAATAAATGTAATTTAAATGACAAATAGTAAAAAATGTAAGCTTCCATCGTCTTGTAGTATGTTCTACCATACAAAAGTTAGTCAGAGATGGTTAATGTTAGAGTTGTAGGTAATGAGGAATTTTGTTATAACTATGTAGCATTTTATATGGCCCTGAAAAGGTGAGAGAGTAATTTATGTGAATATCAATCAAGAAAACAATAATAAAATAATTACAGACAATAAATAGCAAAGACAAAGACCTTAAGCTGCAGCAAGTCTGTATTTTCAAAAAGTAAAGCAGAGTAGAGAGGAGAGATGGCCCAGGAATAAGGAAGGGAAATAGGCTTTCCTTCATTTATGTTAAGACATTGGTATGAATTCAGCCTTTATTTTTAGTGAGTCAACTCGTTTTTAGTAGAGGGATAATAAGATCTGTCTTTATTTTAAAATCTGTCTTACCTTTGTGCTGAGGATAGACCTAAAAAATCGGAGGGTAGAAGGGAGCAGGTCTGTTTGCAGGCTAGTATAGTTACTTAGAAGAGACACACAGGTAAGATTTCGTCAGTAGCTGCAGAATTGGTAATGGGACATGAGATTCTTTATGTATTCTAAGTGGAAAGATGCCAGAATATTGTGACTGAAAGAATATGCCAGGCTTAATCCCAACTGTAAGGTGGAGGTTGAGCAGTTCAGTGGTGGAGAGACCACTTCCAGATACTGGGCGGATATTAGAGAGAGCAAGTTCGCAGTTAGGAGAAGATCGTAAGAGCAGTTTCTTGAGGTCATTCTTAGCTGGCTTTTAGAGAGCAGCTGAATACATGAACTTGGATTTCAAGGGAGCAATCACTTTCTGTGAAGGCATAGGTAGAGTTCAGGCTATACAAACGGACCAGAAGTGTAGCCGAGAAACAACGAGGATAAAACTTGAAAAGACACAAGATTAATTTTTTAAAAAAAGACTGAAATGTGTTTTACATGAGAGAATGTCAACTAGTTTTGATAAAACACAGAGAAAAAAATTTAATAATATAAGAATCCCAAATGTGAGGAAGAATTTACCTAAAAATCAATTCTCCAATTAACTATTAAATATTCTCTTGATACATAATATATAGTTAACCGTTAACTGTAGGGTAACTACTATAACTGGTAAATTAGTGAATTGGTTGTATGTGTTCAGGTTTATCAAGCAGTTGAACTCTTAGAAGATAGTAAGTAGATCATTTTATCAGTCCTGCCCATTTGGAAGCTAGAACATCCTTTCCTCATTTTTTCTTTAAAAAAAATCACACTGATTTATACACACAAAATTATGTGAGAAAATATATGGATCAGAGCATCTCCATTACATGCAAATGTAGAAATGCAAGATTTTTTGACATGTAGTATTCAAAATGGATGATGCCTTGCAAAATTCCAATTGTCTAATGCAACTAACTAGAATAAATGTTCATTTTGTATCAAGTAATTAAACACTATTCATGGTGGTGTGGGTGCTGCTGTCTTACAGAACTTGTGCTTCTGAATTTTTGCTTTCATCTCCCTCAGGTAGTCTGTCTCCCCTGGAGACTGATGGTCGATGCTACAATTAGGAGGGCAATGCTGGGAGTAATTTGTCCCAGATGTTAAATTGCAGGTTAGATGAGGAAAGCCTTTCTTTCTTCCGGCCACCCACTCTTCATTTTCTTGAAATAGGGACATGGCGCTGTGTGCCCTCTGCTGTAGGTATGCCAAATCTCTAGCCTGCTGCTCATCTGTTTTCAATGACTTCCATTTGTTGTTTTCAAGGATGACAGAATGGTACGTGCAGAGGGCTTTGCAGGTACCAAGAATGCAGTAATTCACTCTTGAAGTTTAACTGGCAAGAGGAAGCCCCCTGGGTCTGGCACAGGCATCTGGCTTCTCCCTTATAATAAATAACATTTGCTATTGATAGTCTAAGAGTAAAAGGATCTGATAACTGATTTGTTTCATAATAATGTAGAAAATGTAGAAGGACATTTACTTAATAATTATGACTGGACAATGGGGATATTTGGTCCTGTATTTCTGTCTAACTAATCTCCTATTTAAAAAAAAACTGTAAAAATAAAAATAGGGATCTGTTATTTTAACCCTTCACTAACCTATATGGTCTCAGAGGTAGGAAGTACAGAGGTTCCACACACATTTTTTCTCTTGATTATTTAAAACAATGAAGTCATCTTTACTTGGTCATTCACTTGGACCAATGGGTTGTGGTAGGGCATTCCTTCGGTTTATTTTTCTAAGTGAGTTCACTTCAGTGTTCAACAGGGACATGGGAAAGGATTTGGAGTGATAGCAAAGGAAAGCAAAGGAAACTCGGATTGCCAAGTAAACAGAGAAGGATAGACAGACTCGAAAATAAAGTTGGAGATTTAAGTTTTAGCTTTCACCCAATAGCTGAGATTCTATAAGCTAAGAAAATTTCATTTGAGTTATTAGCTGAAATTCTTCCACCTGGATAAACTACAGGTGATTATTTTAACTATTCTTATAGAAGTGCCTGGAGCTCTTATTAAACATAGGTCCAGGAATTACAATTAAAGGTATTTTTGTGTTTCCCATGGCATCAGAATGGAGGGCAAGTGCTTTTCATTCTGCATACAGATCTTTGAACAGTATTTGAACCCATGCAGAAATATTAGAAGTGGTAAATTTGTTTCCTCACCTTAGACAAGCTGTCAGCAAATATGTGTGTGTGTGTGTGTGTGCGTGTGTGTGTGTGTATAACATGTGAGTGTGTATCCTTAGTAAACAGTTTCCTTTAGGTCATTGATAATATGCCACATTATAATACTGAAGATGCAATTTAATATCATTAACCTTGAACTAACAAGATGTTTATCTTAGTCCTGTATCATCATTCTTATTATTTTTGTAATAACTTGAATATAATTTTGCTTGCAATAACTTGAATGAGTTTATCTATAATGGTTTCCACACAAAAGGTCAAGGAGAAAAACTAGGAAGAGGAATTAGAAGATGTTCTAGTTCCAGCACTTCCATGATGACTCACTACTCTCAGATGGAGCACAAACAACACAGAGTTCACTATTCCAAAAGTGATGACATTTCAAGATTGGTTTACACTGATATGCAATGCTAAACAATGAGGGATGCAGTGAGTTGTTGAACTGAAGTCACCAAGCAGCTGTGAAACTGAAATGATTAGGTTAAATGTGGATTAGCGTTGGGTACACATAAATCAAATTTCTATGCAGCTAGGGGGTTCAGAGGATCTATTCATAATACTAGAAAATCAAATTTATTTATTTGTTAAAGATATCTGCCTCCTCCCTGCCACTGCCTCCCATTTCCCTCCCCCTCCCCCAACCAAGTCCCCCTCCCTCATCAGCCCGAAGAGCAATCAGGGTACAACCACTTTGGAAAGCAGTGTGGCGGTTCAGGAAATGCGGGATCAACCTACCCCTGGACCCAGCAATACCACCCTTGGGAATATACCCAAGAGATGCCCTATCATACAACAAAAGTATATGCTCAACTATGTTCATAGCAGCATTGTTTGTAATAGCCAGAACCTGGAAACAACCTAGATGCCCTTCAGTGGAATAATGGATGAAGAAAGTATGGAATATATATATTAGAGTACTACTCAGCAGTAAAAAAAAATGACTTCTTGAATTTTGCATGCATATGGATGGAAATAGAAAACACTATCCTGAGTGAGGTAAGCCAGACCCAAAAAGAGGAACCTGAGATGTTCTCACTCATATTTTGTTTCTAGCCATAAATAAAGGACATTGAGCCTATAATTCGTGATCCTAGAGAAGCTAAATAAGAAGGTGAACCCAAAGAAAAACATATAGGCATCCTCCTGAATATTAACCTTCTTCAGGAGATGAAAGGAGACAGAGACAGAGACCCACATTGGAGCACCAGACTGAAATCTCAGGGTCCAAATCAGGAGCAGATGGAGAGAGAGCACGAGAAAGGAACTCAAGACCGCGAGGGGTGCACTCACACACTGAGACAATGGGGATGTTCTATCGGGAACTCACCAAGGCCTGCTGGCCTGGGTCTGAAAAACCATGGGATAAAACCGGACTCACTGAACATAGTGGACAATGAGGACTACTGAGAACTCAAGAACAATGGCACTGGGGTTTGATCCTACTTCACGTACTGGCTTTGTGGGAGCCTAGGCAGTTTGGATGCTCACCTTACTAGACCTGGATGGAGGTGGGTGGTCCTTGGACTTCCCACAGGGCAGGGAACCCTGGAAAATAAATTTTAAATAAATTCGCTTTCCTCAAGTTGTTCCTATGTTTGACTGTGGATTAACACTTGACTTGTTTGCATTAGTAGTATATTCTCTGCATTGTTGTTAGGGCTTCCATCTGTGTGGAAGGCCCAAGTTAAAGCTTGCTCTGCAACAATAAAATGCAAAGTGAAGAAAAGTAGTGCCCAAGCAGTTGTGAAAACACCTTAGAGACAGAGCTAGTTGTTGAACATACCTGAGGGAGCCAACAGAGAACAGACCATCTAGATACTTAACCTGAATTAGAGAGACATGGATTTTATATTAAGGGAGTTGTTTGTTATCAAATTTGTAATGTTTGAAACACAGCAGTAGATACGAAATTTTGTACCAAACATTATTGAATTCAAGCTGAAGACTGGATCCTTTACTGTAGTTCTGGAAATTTCACACAAACTGTACAACAATGTATAAGAGAGAATGGATGTTTACAACTTCTCGAGCAGGGCATAACTAGGGTTGATTTCCACTTTTGAAGATGGTAAGCACCATGCTTAAGGTGGACTTAAGCACCATTGACATATAAAAAAAAGTTCTTTCAATGCCTCTCAAAGCAAAGTGAATGCTATTTGCACATTGTTCTTATAAAATCTTTACTGTTGAAGGTGAATATCTGAATGATTAGCATCTCATAACTGTAAGATTAAGTATTTCTAGTACAATAGTACTACAGAGATATTTCCCAACATTGTGTTAGCCCAGTCAGTTCCCAGATACTTTCAAATGTTGTCAAGATAATGAAATGTCTGAGTGAAGAAAATTATTTGACTCTCTCTCTCTCTCTCTCTCTCTCTCTCTCTATATATATATATATATATATATGTGTGTGTGTGTGTGTGTGTGTGTGTGTGTGTGTGTGTGTGTGTGTGTTTGTACATACATATATACAAGGTATGATTACAGAGCACAAAGTAGTCTTGAGTTAGTATACAGCTAAGGCTGTCCTAAGTATCTGAAGCCTTATACCTGCATATCTCAAATAATATTGCAAGTTGTGCTACCATGTGCATATAGTTGTATTTTGATTTTTGAAGTTAAATTATTACATCCTTAATGCATTTCAAATAAGAAACTTGATGTTCTGTTGTGTTGAAACTTCACTCCAACCATAGTAACTGGCATATGGGAGGCACTGAACAAGCAGGGACTAATTTACTGAATTACTGAATAAGGTTAGCTGCCCATACAGTCATCTAAATCTGATTCAAGTACTACTTTCAGACTTGACTCAGGACAAAGACATTTCCTAAGTAACCAATATTAACTGTTTAAAGTGAATGCCTTCCCCTGTTTAAATGAGATTTTAAAATATTGATAATATACTGTTGTCTCTTGCTATACACATAGTTATTTTATCCAGTCTTCTCAATAGCAAAGTTGAGGCAGTGGTGTATTTATTAATCCCTACAGTTTAATGAAAACAGAATAGAAGCTATGTCAGATGACTCATCATATAACATCTTAACTAAATTTTAAAAATCCATATATTTTTTCTTGTCAAGTCCATTTAGGTAATTCTGTTTGCTGTTGCTAAGTCAAAAACACCGGCACAGGAAACCTTATAAAAAGCATGTGTTTAGATCATCATGATTTTAGACAGATGAAAAAGTCCTGTATAGAAGTAGTTTATCTCTGGCCAAAATTTCAGGTGATAATTAATAAAGAAGCAATATAAAGTGAAAATCAAGGTAGGAGGAGTGTTGGAATACAGTGTAAACTGATGGAGATGGAAGCTCTCTTTAGCTTGCATCTGTAAAAATTGTTGTGAAGTCAGTTGCAAGATAAGGTGTATGAGGGTATCAGTAGCAGGGAGGAGGCACATGTGGCAAAATCTGAATGCTGCATACCCTTCAAGTTTTCATCTAATATTCAGGCTCACCTAACAGACTCATTGTGTTTCTATTTTCCTAGCAAATATAGAAACACAAAACCAGAAATAGTATTCATCTGAATGTTTTTCACAACTATAACGAGTGTTCAAAGTATTAAGTAGGTAGATATACTACTAATTGAGAATTTTAGATCTATCATCAACTTTCTTCAAGTTGAAAGTCTGTTGTATAACATTTCATTTAGCCTATAAAATCAAACATAAAATTTAGGGAGACTAAGAAAGCATATTTAAGAAATAAATTCACAATTTGGCCAGAGTTGTATGTATAACATGATGAAAACAATGATTAGAATATAACAGATTTTATGTTTTACATAGAACACAGTTTGAAAAACATTCCTTCACTGATGACTTGGGGAAAGACTATGTTATTTCCACTTGATAAACTTAACCTAAATTATTTCCAACAGCAGTATCTAAGACATGTGTTAAATATAACAGCCATGACAATCTATTAACCTATATTTCTTAGTTATACATTACATTTTTAAATGAGTTGTATAGACACAGTACCTTAACAAAGAACAGAAATATACATATAACAAAATTGAACTTAAATTTGTATCAACAGACTAAGATCCGTATCAATATAAAATAGTCAACTTTATTACATTACATATTCTTCTTTAAATGTAAACAAAGATTTATAAACAATCATTTTGAGAATTAGGTTGTTGTTCTCTCCAAACTGCTTCCTGCTTTTTATTGAAGTATTTTTTGGGGTGTTCATGGTGACCTTTCATGGGGTCTTGGTCCATCAAACCACTTTAGTCTGGAATTAATCCACAGGTTCTCATCTTTTGTGGAAACAAAAGCAGTACCTCTTTTCCAAAGCAACAAATCCTTAGACCCAAATTTTGTAATCAAGATACCTTTACAATATATAGGCTTGTTTAACTTAGAAGCCCATACAATGAAATTTCTCTCTGTACTTAGCCCCTTCACAGTCAAAATTTTAAAGAAATTACAAAAATATACATAATCCATACTCTGTGTATATTCCATCTTTATGTGGTTTATTTTTCTTACTTTATTACTTTTTCTACAAGTTTTATATTTATTTTATTATCTTTAATTTTTCAATCTATGACTGTCTGTCTTTTATATTACATTTACTCTCTCTTTACTCTTTTTCTTCTCTCTCACAAGCCTGTGTACATTATTTAAACACACTGAGTCTCATTTAGAGGTCTTTTATGTCTGAAGCTGTCCTATTGGGTATTGAAATCCTTTTCTGTCCAGGAGCAATTCTTAAAATGCTAGCAGCAGCTAAGGCTGCTTTGTCTTTTGACTTTTCCCAGTCAAACATGGCAGAGATATGTTTGCTGTCTCTGAGAGCCATGCACATTGCCCCATTTCCAAGTATGTAGCAGGTCTATGTTGCCATTAAGCAAGTTGTAGCACTCTGCTCACAGAACCCATTTAAAAGTTCCTTAGTCAGACCTCCCGAAAGAGTCAGTCATTTGTGCTGGTGAATCAAGATGCCACCATTTTGAAACTGCACAGTTATTTTTTTCTGCTACCACTGAATCAGGAAGACCTCTCTTAAGAAAGCTGCAACATGCCGTCAACTGAAAAAAGAAAATGTGGCTAAACTGTGTGTGTGTGTGTGTGTGTGTGTGTGTGTGTGTGTGTGTGTCTAGAATTCCTTTCCAAGCTTTCTCAAGTTTTATGTGGATGTAGTCACTCATGTTTGTGCTCCAATCTGTTGTTGGAGGTCACTAGTTTGCTCCTGGCTGCCCAGACCTCAAATAATCACACAGAAACTGTATTATTTAAATCACTGCTTGGCCTATTAGTTCTAACTTTTTATTGGCTAGTTCTTATATCTTAAACTAATCAATCCCTGTTAATCTGTGTATCGCCATGTGACTGTGACTTATCAGGTAAAGTTTTGTTCCTTCATTTGTCTCTGGCAGGGCTACATGGTGTCTCATTGACCCTGCCTACTCTCTCTATATATATCTCTTCCAGCCTGGATATATTCTGTTAAGCCATTGGACTAAAACAGCTTCTTTATTCATTAACCAATAAAAGCAGCACATATACAGAAAAATTTCCCACACCATAGCCCTATAAGGTTTTGGTATTCAAAACTAGACTTGGAATCACTCATATTTGGTTAAAATGTAGAGGGCTCACTTAAGTAAATATTTGCAAGATTGATTTTGTTCATTTTTTTCCTTGTTTGAGTTTCTGATATTTGCCAGTCAGTATTTTCATCAGAAATTAAATCATGACAATGAATAGTATTTTGATATATCATATAATCTAGCAAGTTATTGTTGTAAGTAGTGAATACTACTTATGTAATAGTATTCCTAGCTTTCTAAATGAATCAAAAATAAGTTCCAGTCATTCCAGTGATTTATAAGATCTTGGAATTAAGCAGTAAAACTCTTAGAGTTTCTCTACAGGAATTGATTTTGGTGGTGGTTTTGTTCATGCATGGGAACAAGGTATCTACTATGAAGTCACTATGATAGAAAGCACATTTTTGGTTTTTGTTATAAATTTCCATTCAATAATTCCATCTAGTATCTAATGAGAAGAAGATAATGGCATGTATATGGATGGAGAGAGTTTAATTGCTTCCAATCATAATAAAGTTTATGCACCTCATCAAGAATTAGAAAAAATGCAGATCAAAATTCAATTCATGGTCCCATTGAGATGATGACTAAGGACTACTTATATTAGAGAACATACTTTAAAGGTTATGACTGGAAGAAACACATGGCAGAATATCTTGGTAAATGATAGTGTAGGATAGAAAATATGAAAAATTCTTCATAATATGAGGAAATGGCTAGTGTAGTTGATCAAATTTTTCTGATTTGGAGCTAACTGTTCAACCAAACAATGACATTTATATGTGAATTTTACAGTAAGTTTTCTATTTGTACAAAAATATATAACCCACTTTTTTTCTTGGACTAGCAATTGTTTACTAAACACAAATGCACTAAAGACTAAAATCTACTCATTTTAAAAATATAATATGCCATATTTTATTCTAGAGGGTTTATATTTAGGATATACATCAACCCACAAGATTTGAAATCTCTCAATAACGGGGTTTAGGTAATAACCATAGTTATGGATGAGTTTCAGAAGCCTAAGACAATGCCAAGTCTTTCAAGAAAAGACAAAGTAGACTCTGTTAAATTTAATATTTTAGTTTCTCAGAAGATGGCTCAGTAGTTCAAGCACCTGCTGTGCAATTTCAGGTTCCCAACATCCACATAAAACTTAGGCATTTCGCAGTCTTTTAATATCAGCACTGAGAAGACAGAGATAGGAGAATGTCTGACAGTTGCTGAACAGTCAGAATAGCCAAATTGTAAAGGTCCAGGATCAATAAGAGATTCTTTCTCAAAAAAATAAAAATATGAAAAAGAAAATATGAGTGATGACCAAGGAAGATAATAGATATCAACATTTAATATCCACATGTACACACACAAAGGGGAAAACACACACAATATATGCACATGCATATGTGCATGTAATACATATACATAAACATACACTACATAAAGAGTTAAGTGGACATTATTGATGAGCGGAATTTCTTTATATGGAACAAAAAAAAGAAAAAAATATTCTGATTGGTTTGTGTCAACTTGACAGAAGCCTGGAAGTATCTGAGAAAAGAGAATTACAATTGAGACATTAACTTCCTAAGATTGGTATATAACAAAGCTTTGGACATTTTCTTGATTGGTAATTGATATGGGAGAGCCTTTTCCACTGTGGGCAATGTTGTAATTGGAGGCTGTGATTTTGTTTCCTGGCCACCCAGTCCCAAATAATCACGCGAAAACTTATATTAGTTACAAACTCTTTGACCTATTATCTCAAGTTGATCATTAATTAGCTCTTACAAGTTAAATTAACCCATTTCTATTATTTTATATTTTACCATGAGGCTAGTGACTTGTTACCTCACATTTTGCTTCTCAGGCAGCTTCTCGCATCTCCCTCAACTCTGCCTTCTTTCTCTTTTTATCCTCTCTTGGATTTCTGGCCTTCCTGTATTCTGCACTGCCGTAGGACAAACCAGCTTCTATATTAACCAACAATAATAAGACATATTCACAGCATACAGAGGGTTATTCCATATCACAGTGCTATGCTTTTACAGTTGATCATGATTTGTATAATAAAGCAGAATGAGCAAGTCATGAGAAGCAAATCAGTAAGCAGTGTTTGTTCCTTTATATTTTTATTTTTTGATTTTTAGTTCCTGCCTAAAAAATCCTACCTTGTGTTCCTTTCCTTATGGACCTTCATCTTAAACTACATAGTGAGCATAAATAAATATTTTCCTCCCCATGTTGTGTAACAATAGTATACCAATAGAAACCCTAAGTAAGATATTAGATCGAATAAATGTATAAACACAAGCATGTAGGTACTTGTTTGTAGTACATGATTAAAGCAATGAAAATAATCTGATATAATTAAATTGATATGTGAAATTGGTGGAATATGAATGTAGAAAAATATAAGAGACCCATGATATGGTGTAAATCCAACAGCAAGGTAAAGGTTCAAACTTTGTCTGGTGGAAAATTGAGATTAGATAAAATTGGCTTGATGATACATGATAGCCAGGACTGCAAAGCAGGCCAAACCTGGAAGATGAAACACCCCCTTTCTAAACACCCATTGTAAGTATGAGTGTTTTTATGTACCTGTTTGCTTACATACTCACTTGCGAATACACTTGTGAAAGCAAGTATGTCTATACATGTATGCTTGGGTAGACACCAGAGTTTGATGTGAAATGTCTCCTCTTGTGTACTCCTTACTTTGCACTCACTGAAGGACAGTGATTTTCAGAATTTGCCTTTCTCTACTGACACACTGCCTGTCTCTTTTCATTGTTGTTGTCAGTACTAGTGATCTGAACTACTTTTCTCATCCTTACATGGCAAACATTACCAACTGAGGCATCTCCCCAGCTCTGAACACGTACATAAGTAGAAAATAGACATTTAGGTTTATTTGCTTGGGATGTTTGAGCAGGTAACACTATCTCAGCTAACAGAAACCATTGTCTGAGTACAGTCCTGTGACCTGGTATGTTTCATCTTTCTTTTCATAGTATCTGTATAACATAAGCTAAGAGTGCATGCACACCAAGTATATAGGAAATATGTATATATTATGATCAATATAAATTTTGGCTATCAATAATATCCAATACTGATTTTCAATGACCCTAATTTACAAATTATTCCAGTAATTATAATAATTCTTGCCCACTGCTATTAATGTAATTAGAAAAACATGCTCCCAGAAGAGTAGAACAATGATCCAAATTAGAGTCATTTGTTTGTTTGAATTTATGACAGGATTTATATTACTCTCTACAAATAGATATCAATAGTTAAAGATATTTTTGGAGCTTTTGGCATTTAATGTGTTATACAGATTTAAGGGTTTCAGAAAAATGGATGAGCGATATGAGCTGAAAAACTTCCCACTTGTGAAATATTTCTTAAAGCACAGCACACTCAGATTTAATACTTAGTTTTGCTTGTTTAAGCACATGGTAGAATGTGAACTCGTTTTTCTTTTGACAGGACAATGCTGATTGAATAATGCTGTCTCCATGGGGGCTAATGCCAAAGTGAAGAAAGGAAATGACAGACATGTCATCTTAGGGAGGACTATTTAAACAGTGCTTAGCTTGAATGTTTTTAAAGAAAAATATTTCATTTCTATTTTGACAGAAAATGATTTCCTTATCCTGAGTGAATTTATTTTTTTTCTTGATTAAGATATATTCTCTTCTCTGAAATTAAGATGCCTCTGAGCCAGTCCTGGTACCTGATGTGTTGCAGAAATACCCTGCATAAAAATGTTTCTTGATGTTCCATACGAGAATAATTGCAATTTTCCTATTAATAGTTGAATAGAGGCCTGAAATCCTGAGGTCAACATGGTTTCTAAGGCAGGCATTAGCCATTTCAAGGTCATTAAAAATGCAGAGGATATATGTCTTTGATTAATACAAATAACGAAAAAATCCTAAATGATGTTTAGCTCCTGCTGCTTACAGAGTAGTAAGTCACAAAATATGACTTTTTCTTTTCTTTTTTCACCCCTGGAGATGTTATAGAAATTTGCTTGGTGAAGATAGGAAAGGAAATGTAATTAAAGGCTAAATTTAGACTCATATTACATTTTAACCCAAAGGATATGTGTGGTTTGAACACTAGTCACCCAAGTACTTCCTAGTTTTAAGGCAGTGTGTGTTGTCGGTAAAAAAGATTATCCCATAGCAGAATTACACCTGGCAGAGTCAACTGTAGCAGGTAACCCGAAATCGGAGCCAGAGGGGTTATTAGCTGTGCTTTAACACTGGGCTGTGCTGGTGAGAGCTGCCCGATGTTCCACTTTGCAGCATCACTATTAGAGAAGTAAAACCGGAAAGATGTGGGATGAAAGCATAAAACTTGTGAGTCTATGTGGGAGTTTTAATGTCTGCCTTTGCATTTGAATTTGCATGCAAATGGATGGAAATAGAAAACACTATCCTGAGTGAGGTATCCCAGGCCCAAAAAGACGAACATGGGATGTACTCACTCATAATTGGTTTCTAGCCATAAATAGGGTTCACGGAGTCTACAATAGGCGAATCTAAAGAAGCTAAGTAAGAAGGTGAACCCAAGGAAAAACATATAGTTATCCTCTTGGATAAGGGAAGTAGACAAAATTGCCGGGGGGAAAAGTGGGATCTTGGGGGTGGGGTGGGATGGGGGTTAGGGGAGATGGGGAGAGAAAAGGTAGAAGGGAAGGAGGGTGGACTTGGGGAAACAGGAGGATCGGGTAAAGGAAGGTTGGATAGGGGAGCACGGAACCACAATTCTTAGTTAAGGGACCCACTTTAGGGTGGGCAGGAGACTTGACCCTAGAGGGGCTCCCAGGTGCCCAAGCTGAGGTCCCCAGTTAGTTCCCTGGGCAGCTGAGGATAGGGAACCTGAAATGACCCTACCCTAGAGCAATACTGACGAATATATTGCATACCATCCTAGAACTTGCATCTGGCGATGGATGGAGATAGAGACAGAGACCCACACTGGAGCACTGGACTGAGCTCCCAAGGTCCCAATGAGGAGCAGAAGGAGTGAGAACATGAGCAAAGATGTCGGGACCACGAGGAGTGCACCCACCCACTGAGACAGTGGAGATGATCTACTGCGAGCTCACCAAGGCCAGCTGGACTGTTACCAGAAAAAGCATGGGATAAAACTGGACTCTCGGAACATGGCGAACAATGAGGGCTGATGAGACGCCAAGGACAATGGCACGCGGTTTTGATCCTATGCAATGTGCTGGCTTGGTGGGAGCCTAGCCAGTCTGGATGTTCACCTTCCTAGATATGGATGGAGGGGGGAGGACCTAGGACTTACCACAGGGCAGGGAACCCTGACAGCTCTTTGGACTGGAAAGGGAGGGGGAGAGGAGTGGGGGGAAGGGGAGAGGGGTGGGAGGAGGGGGAGAAGAGTGGGAGGAGGGGGAGGGAAATGGGAGGCTGGTGGGAGGAGGTGGAAATTTGTTTTTTTTTTCTTTTCTCTATCCTCCTTTTATCAATAAAAAAATTAAAAAAAAAAAAAAAAAGAAAGCAACCCCTGGATTTCATTACATATACTTTTTATTATTTTTTCGGCATTTATTCCTTTACTTTTCCATCTGGTCCTCATAAGAAGAAGCTTTAGATCACAGATTCCATCAGGAAGGCCTGTTACAAATATCCACATTTACAATCGCAAAAGGGAGAAGCTCTAAACTTAGACTGATTTCAGGTACCTGTATTATAGGAAAATAATTACCTAAAGGAATGATTTTGGACATTGTCAGTAACAATGCGAAGAAAAATTTGTAACTGAATGAAAGATATATGAGTGCTCTGTTTAAAAAAAAAGTTTAAAAATTTGTTACATTATTGAAAAGATGGTTCAAATCCACATTTGTGGAGTGTACAATGCAGTTGTGCACACATACACGCAATTGTGGTCTGATTCTTTCAGACTTAACTACATTTTTCTCTTATTTATGAAATCTAAATGTAGCCTACCTTTCTATTTAGCTTACACAATTCCTGTTTGTGTCAGCTCTACTTCTCATTTTGTGAAGAACATGTCCTTCCCTGTTTTCATTGTTTTAAGTAAATGTGTTCTTATGAATTTTACTTAAAGCATCCCATTGGCTCTGCCAACGACATGTTGTTTCAGCAAAGAGCATGCTTCTTTCAAACAGCAAAGAAATTTAAAAGTTCATTCTGCTGTCTGTTGTGAGTATAACAAGCCACACGCTCTTTCTTATTAGTCAGGCCATTAGTCCGTCAGTGAGCTTTCACAGGTGATCTAAGTTATTAATCCTTATCCCACACAGTCAGACGAAGGCTTGGATTTATTCAAACGTATGTGCTTTCCTCAAATGCAACAGAGCCCTGAGAATAAGAATGGATATAAGGCGATGTGGAACATGAGATTGACAGTTTCATAAAGTTGTAGATCGCTTTCTGAGTAACCTGTCTATGATACCCAAGCACATTAGTTCATTCACCCTAAGAGCGTCAATTCTTAGTGTCCTCATTGTTGTCCAAGAGAGACTTACATAGATCTAATCTATATGGGAAGTAGAAAAAAAAACAAGATCTCCTGAGTAAATTGGGAGCATGGAGACTTTGGGGGAGGGCTGAAGAGGGGAGGGCTAAATGATGAGAGGAGAGGCAGGGAGGGGAGCAGAGAAAAATGTAGAGCTCAATAAAAATCAATTTAAAAAAATAAGAAAAAAGAACGTCAATTATGTAATTCAAGAAACTCTGTCAGGGTTGAGAAACAGTTTATTTAGTTAACCTGGTGTTGTTTTAAAGGGCAATACCCAGATGTGCTGGGTGTGTGATAACGAAAGAACTAATGAATCTGTCTATCCGTCAGAGCCTACCTATGAATACGTGAATGCTAAAAGTTGGATGCAGTGTGATGTTTCATATGTACCCAAGGCTCACGAACTTCCTAAGAAATAAGAAGTTTCAATTAATCTTTACTTTGGGTGCTGTTTATTTCATAGGCTGTGAAGACACAGATTCAAGCATATGCTGGGATCATTTCAAATCCCCCGTCTGTTATTTTTTTTTCTTCTGCTTCTTCTACGTTTAGACAACATTAAAGCAATTGCCTTTCCTGATGTAAGATGCATTTTGTTGTTCACCTGCTGCAGCCATCAGCGTTAATATAAACCACCCACACTGAAATCACAGATTGCCTGTCTTTTCCAGGTGCATGCACTTTCAAAAATCCCTTTTGTCTTTTTTTTAAGTAGACAAGACAGAAAATATGTGTGCTGGATAGTTTTATGCCAGGTTGACACAAACTAAAGTCATCTGAGAGGAGGCGATCTCAAATAAGAAAATGCCTACATAAATTCTACAAGATTAGGTGTTACACAGGCATGTAAGGTATTTTCTTTTTTTAAAAAATTGAGTTATACATTTTTCTCTAGTCCCCTCCCATTCTTCCTTATTTGCCTCTATGCTCTCCTGTGACACCCCCCCCCCCGACTCCAAATTTACTCAGAAGATCCTGTCTTTTTCACCTTCCTATGTAGATCCATTAAAGTCTCTCTTAGGGTCCTCTTTATTGTCTAAGTTCTCTGGAGTTGTGGACTGTAGGTTGTTTTCTGTTTCTTTGTTTGTTTGTTTTGCTTTATGTCTAAAAACAACTTATGAGTGAGTACATGTTATATTTATATTTCTGGGTCTGGGTTACCTCACTCAACATATTTTTTTTCTAGATCCATCCATTTGCCTGCAAATTTCAAGATGTAATTATCTTTTTTTTTTTTACTGCTGTGTAATACTCCATTGTATAAATGTACCACATTTTCTTTATCCATTCTTCAGTTGAGGGGCATATTGGATATTTCCAAATTCTGGATATTACAAATAATGCTGCTAAGAACAAAGTTGAGCACATGTCCTGTGGTATGATTGAGTGTCCTTTGGGTATATACCCAACATCAGAATTTCTGGATCTTGAGGAAGATTGTTTCCTAATTTTCTGAAAAAAAATGCCATGCATCCAAAGTTGCTTTACAAATTTGCACTCCCTCCAGCAACAGTTTTATGGAGAAAGGTACAGCTCATTGTAGGTGGTACTACCCCTGGATTGGTGGTCTTGGGCTCTATAAGAAAACAGGCTGAGCAAACCTTGGGAAGCACCCGTCCATGTCCTCTGCATCAGCTTCTGCCTCCAGGTTCCTGCCCAGTTAGAGGACCTGTCCCTAACTTCCTTTGACAATGGACAGTGGTATAGAGGTGGAAAACAAATAAACACTTTCCTGCCAAACTTGATTTTTGGTCATGGCTTTTTATCACAGTAATGGAGCACTAAGACTGTGTGTCTGAATAGATGTTGGAGAGATTATGACCTTGACTGAAGATTTGACTGTACATATTGCACATACTACAAGAACATTCTACCCTAGATAAGATGAAGTCACTAGGGTATTCTAAGAGTATTTTAAACAAAGTGGTGTTATTTTCTTATTTTGTCCACTAAATAGAAAGCATAAGAAACCATGGTATAAACACATTTTTTACATGCATTTTATTTTGTCTAGTGAAATGTTGGCATCCTCTAGTTCAGAATTCAGAATTCCTGAATTTTCTCTGAAAATTTCAATATTTTTTGAAGATTGCTCTTTAACAACTATGGATATTTTTCTGTAAATCTCATTTGTACTAGTGGGACAATATATGTAAATTACAGCATATTAAGGTGGTATGGAGATGTTCCTCATGGCTTAGAAATTACAATTTGATCAGGTCTCTTATCGTGTAGATCATAATAATTTTATGGTGCAATTAGATAATCTCAATTCACTGTCTAAGTTCAAGTGAAAGTATTATCTTTTATTAATATCCAGACTTCTCCATTAGAAAATCATGAGCATCCATAGATAGTTAACTATTTTAAAGTCATTATTGCTGAGGCTTATTCTTTTTCCTAACATTCATGAATGTGCTTAGAAAAATTATCATAATCAGAAACATTATTGTAAGTGCTTAATTTTTAACATAACATATTTAAAAAATAAAACTTGAAAAATTCTTGGGACAGAGAAGAGGGCCAAGAATTTTTCTTGATTTTATTTTTCTTGGGGATGATGCTAAATTCTTTCTTTTTTTTTTTTTGTTTGTTTTCAAGACAGGGTTTTGATGTGTAACAGCTTTGACTATGCTGGAAATTACTCTGTGGATCAGGTTGGATTTGAACTCAAGTCATAGAGATAAGTCTGCCTCTGCCTCTCAAGTGCTTGGATGTAAGGCATCTTATACAAAAGCTCAGTATATTTTAAACTATAGACTATCTAATTATTTGCCTATATACATTTTTATTCTAAAAGTTTTAATGATATCTCAGGCTTTATAATTTTTTCATTTCGTTGACTTTATTAATTTTAGTGCTTTAAGGTACAGTGTCAGTATACAGTTCTAATTTTAGGATTGATGAGATCATTTTACTTAAAATTTTAATCCTAAGTCATAACTATAAAATTTGTGTATTCTATTGGAGAAAATTGTTCAGGGAATATTACTGACCTGTAAATATAATAAAATAATAAAATTCGTAAGGAAATACAAGGATCTGGGAAAGATATATTGAGGTAATCCAGGACCAGAGAGGCAAATGCTATGTGTTCTTTTTCAGTTTTTAATGATAGGGTAAGAGATACATATATTTTACACACACACACACACACAAATATATAACCTCTCAAAAGAAGGGATTGTGTGTAAGAGATATGTAAATAAACACACTGATAATCTGGCAAAGGCATGACGTGGTTAGCATGACTCACAGGAGAAAGGGCCAGGGCAGCAATGTTTGGTCCTTTACATTTAACAGCTAAGAGTTGGGCGTAGCTTTTGGCTTTCACTTTTCCTCATGAAACATTTTCCTAGTATCTATCATCTGTTAATTAAGATGAGTGATTAATATGAAACTAAATTACGTAATCCATTCAAACTAAAACTGTAAAATTCATACCCATATTTGGGGGGATATATTTCTCCTTAGTTAAATCTCTCAGGAAATATTATCAAAGACACCACAGACACATCCAGAGGAATGTCTCATAGGGATGTTCAATTCCAGCCAATTTAACAATGACACATCTGGTGAGTCTTTCCTTTCCCATCTGACTTTTCCAGGAATGAATAAAAGAGTAGACCTGAGTGGAGACATATTTGTACAGTCTTTTATGATTAAAAAGAAAAACACTGGAGCGAGTTGGTGGCAAAGACAGGAGGTAGTGCTTATGCAGAGAGGGAAAAAGGAAGATAAGATACTTGACGCAGATAGGTCCCAAAGAAGCAAAAGAAGGAGGCACAAGAGAATGGGAGACATTTTTCCTCTGTCACTTTCAATCTATGATCTCTAGAATAGGCTGGAGACCCCAGAGGGAAAGCCCCTTGCATTCAAACAAAGTAGAAAAGAGCTAAAAGTAAGGTCCTAGTATTGGGAAAGATTTTGGTTTCAGTTGCCTGGAATTGTAAAACACTTTCTTGACTATACAAACATCTTATTCTTTAACAATAAAAACAAAAATAATGACTTGGAACTCAGTAAAGATGATTCATATGGAACGATGTCAGCTCTCCTATTAGATGGCTTTAAGGTCAGCATGAATCAGACAAACCTGTGAGCAGTGTAATAAGAACAAGGTGCTCCACCCTGTTTCTCAGTTATTTTCTTCTCCTCCCCAGTCTCTTGAGCCAAGTATTTTCCACATCTCATCTGCTGCTGATAAGCAAGCCTAAGCCAGCCTTTCCATAGAATTCTTGAACATTTTTCTTATTTTCTTACTACCTCTTATATCTTATAAATTCTTATAACTTCCTTCCTTTGTCTCTCAAGCAGAGGACTTACATGAAGGGTGTCAGAGATGAACAAGCATATTGTGCCTGGCAGTGGCGCAACTTAACCCCATCTAGGATTCTTGAGAAGTCATGACTCATTGGTCTTTATCCCTGATTTTCAACAGCAGAAGCACTGCTTGGGAACCTCAGCAATGTGGGTTTTAATATTTTCCTTCAGGCAAATTTAACTTTTGAAATCTGTAATTTTAGGGTACAGACTGGGAAACTATGGCTGTTGTGTGAAATCCTGTTCACTGTGTGTTTTGGTATAAATCTTGTAATTTAATGCAACTATATATATGTAATAGTATATATATATATATATAACATATATAATATATTATATATAATGATTTACAAAGGTCTAACTAATAACTAACTTTTTAAAAGTAAATGAAAATATTATTCCAATATTGAGAGTAGTTTAGTTAGAACACAAATCCACCCTTTGTTTATTGTCACAGTTGTTTCTATAAAACTCATTGTTCATGGTCATTGTCACTTGAGCATGCTTCCTCAAATACTTAACTAATTTAATCTCTAGTCCACAGTGAACACCAGTCTTTCTGTTATAAACTGTGATCTCATGGAGTTAATGTATGACAAGTACAAGGATGTTACATTTCCTTATGATATCTTTCCATGCACAGGCATTGTTCTCCTGGTTTGAATGTCTAGTGATATTTCTCCCCAGCAAGATGCCTTCTATTCAGCAATAGAGGCCTCACAGGGATGCTTCAGAGCAAGGATCATGGCATATCAAAGGAATCACCTCATATGAGATTTGGAGTCATGAACTAGCAATATCTCATCTGAGTTTAGCTGAGGGTATCAAACTGCTGTACAAACAACTGTCTATGTAAATGATAAAATCATATGTTCTCAGGGCAAATGCCACAAGATTCTAACTAGTAGCTTACAGCTGATCACAGATAATCTGTTTACAGCCTAGCTAATTGTGGTTCTGGTGGCCTGAAAGACACGTTTTTGAGAACCACTCTTTTGCAGTAACCCTGTAAGGAAATCATTGCTGGTATTAAAGAGGAAGTTGGTGATAATTTAAATAATTATTCTTGAATTGAATTCTCTCAACTGTTACTAAACAGAGTTAAACTACCTTTTTGTCTAAGGGATGTGATTTAGGGTCAGAAAACAAGAATAGTTGGGTTACTAAGTGATCCAAAGCACCTGGATCTTTAATACTCTGGAACCAATTTTATAAATATGTCTTCATGAGGTCAAAGAGATCAACAGTAAGAATATTTAATTTTGATTAGTTATATAAAATTTCTTTTATGTTAAGCCTTTTTAACAATACCTTTTTTTTCTTTACATTCAAAAATCACATTCAGTATTTCTCTGTAAGGAGAAATCAGTTTCACGGCACAGTCCTCTTCCTTGTAACTAACAACTCTTTTATTTTTATTTTATAGCTTATTTCTTTAAATTTGTTAGAACATGGACTTTTTCTAGACTTCATGCTTAAAATCTATTGATTTGGAATGTGAATTAGAAATATAAAACAATAACCTAAAAGTAAATATATTCATTATACCACTATTTCTAATTTTACTTACTTTTCTCCTAATATTAGCAAACATTTAACAAATAGTATAGTCAAAAAATTTATATTCAATAAACCTAGATAGCCTAATTGCACAAAATGAATATTCGTGAAAGCATTATTTTTTAATTAGAAATATTCAGATGGTGTTCTGAATGTGAACAACCTGAGATACAAACAGTATTTAGGTTTTCTTCTTCCTCCCTCCCTTCCTCACTCTCCTTTCTCCTTCTTTCTTGTCTGACTTTTTCACATGGCAATTACATACAACATCTGAGTTAATGTTTGAGTTCTAGACAATGATCTCTAAGCAGAGGTTTTGGAGGTAATTTTCCCCAGCAAAACTGAACCTCACGATGGCTCAAAAAGCCCAAGTCTTGGGAAAAATGAACCTGATTTTGTAAAGAAGGGTCTCCTCATCCTTCTACAGCTATGAAACTTTCTAATATTTCACAATCCTATTCTGGGGTCACCCGTAAACCATCGCAGATGAGAAGGCAATGAACCCAACCGGAAAGGTGGGGCATCGTTATCTCTCTGAGGCTAGTTTTCACTAAGGGCAGATCTTTACTATTTAAACATTCATTCATTCATTCATTCATTCATTCATTCATTCATTCATGTATTTATTTTTTTGTGTGCGTGTTTGTTTCATGCATGTGTTTGTACAGATTTCCAATGTACATTATTGGCCTTCTGGGAATGTACACCCACTTTCTGTGTCTATGCCCTAACCAAAGATTAGTCTTCTCCTTAAATATCAAGTTCATATATTCTGTCTCTTTTTCAGGAAAACATTAATATTGGCTTTCTAGTTTTTCATTTCTAGTATGAACACATTACTATTTTTTAAAATGATAAGTCCAAGGAATTAAGAGATCATTGCCACAACAGAGAGATAGCTCAGTTGTGTGATCCCTGGTGATTTGAGCTTAATACCAGAAGGGAAGGTGGAAAAAGAAAATCTATTTTAAAAATTTGTCCTCTGACCCACAAATGCAAGCAATGGCATTTATTTTCATACCCCCTTCCAAATACACATCACATGAACACATACATATAATATATACACAATAATCATCATCAACATAATTACAAAAATGTAAAACATTTTGTTTAACAGGAGCTCATCACAGATGAAGTATATTGTACATTTAGTTGTATGTTTTGGTGCCTTTAATTATCAGTTTGTGTCCTGTTACCTTTTCTTCAATATGGTGTGAAAAAGGCTGAGAATGTCTAGGAAAATACGATATACCTAAGTCAACTACTGCTTTAGATTATTGAAACAAAATATTTGCACATTTATATCAAATCTTACATGTTAATAGAAACCATAGAAGACTGTTCATGTTCAAATCAGTATGCAGCCAATGTTTCGTTTCTATGGATCTACTTCTATTGTTTTGGGCTTTCTGTTGTGATCTCAGACAATCCCTGGCTCCTTTGTTTTATTTTGTGAATTTAGTCCTCCAGACTCTTATCAATCTACATTCTGATGCCTACTTTATTGCTTCCTGTTATTTTGTTGTAAAAAAGCATAGGCCGAGTTTCTTCTTTCTCAACTCTCTGTCTGTACCTTTCATCTTATCCCTCATAAAAATGACTTAGATTCATTTGAAGAGCATCTGTTTTGACCCCATGATAGCACGGAACATTAAACTTCCAATACCTGGAAATCACTGGGCCAGAACCTTAAACCAGGCTCTGTATCCCAGTCACCCCATATCTTCCCACAACCTTGTAGGTAGAAGGAATGCCAAGAGGTCAAGTTAATGTTCTTACAGATTTATAACAGTCATTTTAAAAAGGCAAAAACAAAACAAAACCAAATAAAGCTAATAAACATTAATGAGTGAGTCCAAACTAGTGGAAAAAACAGGTTTTTAAATAAGATCTTAGATAGCATGGAGTTTTCTACATACTCAAAGATACTGAAACCTCAAAATTAAAATTCCTAAGACAATAAAGTAATTTGTAACTCCACAATATTAGATATTTGTTTTTTCTGTCTAGAGGCTGTGTTCTTTCTATCTTACCACCTTCTATGTTTATTTCTTATAATAATAATTAAAGAAATATTTTATAGCATGGAATATTGTTTGGGTGTCAGTTATGCCAAGCTCAGCAGGCCTTGTGGAATCCTGTCCAAGACACTGAAAATTGATCTCCTGACACACACACTTGGAATTTTTAGTTATATTAGAATAAACAAAACCAAATTCACCAATTTAAACATTTTTGTAAGTCTTTTTTTTCTTCATCATATTTTGATAATATTTAATATTAAAACAGTTTTCATGCCATAGTCTCTATTTTCTAAATTTCTAGTTTTTCTCATACTTCCTCTTAGTTCTTTTCTGGGTAATTTTGTTTCTAAACAGAAAAATATCCTCTCAGTTATTACAGATGTAAGTCCATTGCCAAAGCACAAGGTTCAATCCCCCTTTCTCCTACCTTCTAAATGTGTTTTTAAAGCTTTAGCCCCTCAGAACCTACAGGAGATTAATATTTGGAATAAAAGAACAAAAAAACATTGTGAAAAATAGTTGTAAATAAAAATCAGTGTGAAAATTTGTGTGATAAGAGATCTATGGCATGTTAAAGATTTTCCATTGTGTAGGATACTCAGGGCTTGTCCCAAAATCCGACTAAACTATTGCTTTCCAAGAAGTCAGTTCCTTTAATGAACAGTTGATCTTATAGTCAGGGTTAGTAATGGGCATAAATAAAATGACAAACTCATACCTAACCAGGAAGCAAAAGATATTCTTTCAAAAAGGATTTGAATTTTCAAGATGACCAGCTTATTTTTTTTGACCATTTCAATTCACTAATTTTAGAATAAATAATGAGGAAAAATAACAAAAATATCCCCTTTCCTCAAGAATTTTAGATTTTATTTGTTAGGCTGGAATGTGTAAATAAGAGTTACAAACCAAACAAAAATCCATTGTTATTGTGGAGGAATTATCTATAAACATTTAATACAGTTAATTGCAGAATTAAATTGTTTATAATATTAAAGTTCTTTTTCTTTTTAGAGAAATTAATTATTTCCTTAGTTTGGACAGTATCCTGATAAAAAAATTCAATAATTTATCCATACTTTTTCAATACCCTTAAATAAACAATCTGACCAGTTTTTCCTAAGTACTAATAGCACATACTTTGTATGCACCACCCACATCACTGCTAGATGCAACACACATGTGCCGTCCCCTCTTCCTCTTTCTTGTCCTCCCTTTCTCTCTTCTCTGGTCTCCTGTTTTCCACTTTCCTTCTGAGTTCTCATCTCTTTTTCCTTCTTCTCTAATGTATTGAAACTAAATAACAAGAAAGTATTGCAGTTTTGGATGAAATTAAAGCCATCTGCACTCTGATGAATACCACTTATCTCCTATACCTATAAATCAAATGGTAAATATGATGGCCCTCTTCTCTACCCCTATGTTATAACTTACCATCCCATTGTGTAGGATGGGCAGATATCATCATTGTGTTCTTTTGCAAGTACTGGTGATACCTATTAAATATTTCCTGAACAAGAAATTCCAAGTTGAGACCAACCTTTGTTTTTTTCTTGCAAAAAAAAAAAATGCTTTCCTGAGGAATTTTCCAATGGATTTAAGATAATTTAAAAATATATATATAGTTTAAAGAGGTATTTTATGTTGTGAAATTACAGTTAAGTTAAAATAATAATATCTTGGAAAATATTTCTGTCTTAATATTCTCCTAGTATAAAAAGAGTTAATTATGTGTACTAGTCTTAAAACTGGTTAAAGCAAGGACAAATCAGGTGAAAAAAATCCTATAGGCCACAATAATCTTTCATTTTTAGTCATAGATGACCAAGTAAATGATGAAGAAACAATCTTTTCTTGGAATGGATTATGTAAGAAATTTTCCCCTTTGTCCTGCCTAGCTCAAAAAAAAAAAAAAAAAAAGAAAAACCTTTGTTCTGCATGTTCTGTGGCTATTGGTGTGTCTGATTATAGATCACACCATCATTCTATTTACTCTTTTCACATGGGCAATATATTTCTTTCATTGAGCAACATTCTGAAACTTGGAAATCTAACCTGTGTTTTAGTCTTGGGAAAAGAACATTCATATGGTAAAATCCTTCTCAGTTGGACTTGGTATCCATTCAACTCTTATATAGTTGATTTCAGGCCAGGTTTAATTATGTACTCAGTCTCAACTCAAATAGGATTGTGGGATACAAAACATGTTCTCATTTTTTTTCTTGCACTAGAATGATAGATTTTTTGACTTAGAAAATGTTTATTTTTTATGATGCTAAGAAGCAATCTTTAAATGCAATTCTATTGGAAAATTTCGATTTATTATATTTTTGTTACAGACCTTGCTTATTCTTGCAATCTAGGCACATATTTTCAAGTCACAGAATTCTGCCAGAGATCTGGGGGAGTGAGAGGATACATTTTAGTTCTTTTTATCATGAAGCAAAGGAAGATCAGACACCTTACATGAACGGTTTATGATCAGAAAAATAACCAGGCACTCCAACCTCTGAATTTACCTTTTTTTTTTCCTCCATAAAACTGTAGGTGCCTTAAACACATTTTCCAGGGAAGTATTTTTACACATTTTCAATTGCTTGTCGAGTCATCGTCTATCACATTACTCATGTCCTTTGCTGGAGGAAATTCCCTCTTACAAATGCTGTATCACCGGGAAGTATGTATATTTATGTAACCCTGGTGGTTCCATTTCTTCTTAGACAAACTCAGTCGCATTATTTCCTGAGCTGATTTCCATTGTATCCATTAATATTAATTTCACATTTACAAAAGGCAAAATGTATGTAAGTCTCCCAGGTCTTTTCCTCAGCATCTTTATAGCTAACTTCCTTAGCTTTGATTTAGGGGCTTACTAGAGTTTTCAAGTTCCCTGGAAAATTCAGTGTTTGGTTGAATGCTTGTGGGGAAACAGGCTTTTTTTTTTTTTTCATATTGCCATGCATTTTTTTTCTCTCTATATGCCCCAGGATAAAATTGTAGCAAAGATTCCTACCTCTAGCTTAAAGAACATGTTTTCAAATACGTGAGCAGGAAAGTTGAACATTCCAAAGACCAAAGACCCTCAATATTGTTTGCTTTATTTGAATGACCCAGAAAGGTTATGCAGATCTCTTGTCTTATATAAGCCTAAGGTGGCCCCTGGGGATAGCTAAAAGCTCAAGCATTCTGGCCTGCTTGTCAAAACCTAAACTGAGCTCCGACACTTGCCATCTAGCTGATATGGTGGGACCTCACAGGTTAATCAGTTTATAACCAAAACTCTAGAAGACACAGATTGAAATGTTTGGACTTTATAATGGCTCAAGTCCTGTGTCTGCTTATTGGGAACTCTTCAAGATATTAACGAGTGGAGTCACCGTGAAATAATATTTAAGTCCACTTCTTCCATGGCAGTTCAGTCATACAGCATGTGTTTATATATACATGAATGATATGCTGACCTTTAAATACATTTGAATGTTTGCCATGCCTAAATAATTCATAAAATAAAAAAGTCTGAATCTAGGTTAAATAATACAAGTGCTGGATTTCTGTTCTCTTTTCTGAAACTTTCAAGTAAGACTACTTTGGTAAACATCTACTTAAGATATTATTCTGAATGTTTTCACTTAATTCATATGTGAGTTAAATAGGACATTTTCTAGGAGAAAGAAAGTTACATGTCTCCCTGCCTTAATTACTGTCTAAATATTCCATCATTTAGGATCCCACATAAGGTTCTGTGGGTACACAAATATGACATTTCCTTAAATATTTAAGTGTGAAGGGTGCATGCTGTCATTTCACCATTTTTTTTTTAGGCATCCTGCCTTTAAGGTATTAGGCTGGCTTCATAGTCTTCTGTAAGTTTGTGATCTCAATAGTAAAGGAATCCATCTGAATCCCTTTTCATTATTTACAAGAGGTTGATCACGCTAAGAGGCTCAGAACTATTTGGCAAATGTTCTATGTCTCATGGTTTTATGCAAGACAGCAGAAAACCAATTATTATGGAATTTTGTTTTAAAAAATGTGAAGTTCTCACTTGATTCAGGAATGGGTGGAGAAACCGAGGATGTGTCTGTGCTTTCTCTTCTGGTTTTTGGTGGAGCTCATTTTCTCAGAGGAAACTCATTTTTAGATACTGACAAAAACACATATATTGATAAGATTATAGGTATAAAATGATTTTTTAATTTAATTGTGTTAGCATACAGAGTAATGGGATTGATTATGATGTTTTCATAAATGTATATCATTATACTTTATGTTATTTCCAGATTCTCATTCTCTGCCATCTTTGGGCCCTCTTCTTGGCCCTTCATGCTACAAACTGTCCCCCTTGTGGTTTCATGTTGCTCTTGGCAATCATTATTTCATTTTTCAACTGTCATGGTATCAGAATACAAACTGAGTTCTGGAGATTCCTAACAATCAGAAGAGAAAGTGTTAGAAAATGTGGTTAGAGAAGAAGACAGTGAAGATGTGAGAGAAAGACACTACTTACACACTGACAAGTGTCTCTCTGCTTAGCACTATAAATTTAGAGAAATCCCACTACCATGCCAGCCTTCAGTCCCTTTTATGCAAAGACAGTCTGGGTGGCCAGATTAAAGAAGACTCTAAATGGGGTCTTGGACAAGAAATCAATGGGGAAATGTCAGTTTTGACATCAAGAGTTTGATTGCACTTCAACAAAATAAACAGGTCTTAGAAATTAGGCTAGGAATCAATAGCTCCCTTTCTTACATTTCTCCACTTGCAGTGTGTATCATAGGCATTAAGTACTCATCAGATTTTTGCAATTTGTCATTGCAGAAGAATATGTCTAGTGGTAAGTAAATTCATTTATATATACAGGAAGGAAATTGGTAACTATTAAAAGAGTAAAATTGAAAGCTTTCCATGTTGAGGATTAGAATTTAATTGATCAAACCACAATTGTATTAATCCAAAAGAAGGAACCTACCATTTTAGTTGGCTAACAGTGTGTATCCTTTAACCTGACAAGTAACACAATTGGAGCATACAGCAACGAAAGGATTGTCTTAAACTGGTTTCTATCCTTATTCCTTTCTAGTGCATCCCAGTAGGAGAAAGTGAAAACTGACCTCTCCAGGTGGCTACTCCTTATTTCAAACCAAACCAGCTTGCCCTGGCCCTGATTAAGATATTCAAGAAAGAACTTTCTTTACCAAGACAGAAACAGTTCTCTGACACCCCAAATTTAATGATCCATCAAATAATACATGAATGTTTTAAAACATCTATCGCATTTTCACAGCCTTTGGAGAACACCTTTTCTCTTGTGCTTAGGCGGCTCTCCTGTGTGTTTAAGAAAAATTCGTCTTTTATATAGTCAGAAGTAGTGAGATATTAATAAAAAATGAAAATTTCTTCCAAACGCAATTATTTTACCTCTTGGTCTATCTTACACACAATGCACACATTCACACACACACACACACACACACACACACACACACACACACAGAGAGAGAGAGAGAGAGAGAGAGAGAGAGAGAGAGAGAGAGAGAATACTTCTAGACATACCAACCATTAGCACTGTTCCACAATTGCAGTCACTACTGTATCTGACCCCTCATTCATGAAAGCTCCTGCTGCTTAGCCTTAAGCTATTGGGCTCCTGTCATTTCCCACTGAGCACACCGGGGTGGATTTGGGTGTCTTGCCCTCATTTACAATCTGAACAAAAGAAACCAAAGCCAAGAAAGCAGCTGGCACCATAAAAACAGTAAAAACTCTAGCTGGCATCTCTGGTTACCACTGACTAGCCAAATATCCACAGGCATTGGTGCCAATGTAGATTTCTGGGACAAAACAACAAAATAGATTTTAGTCAATAAACATCTATTTGACAAGAAGTCAGACAAATCCATCCATACCAAGTGACAGGTACCTCTACAGAGTTCCAAACCAATGAGTACATTATGGACAAGATGAAAATTTGTCTAAGCTAGATTCTCACATGGCGCATGTTACTGAAGGTCTTCATTTGCCAAATATAGTTATATGCTAGGTGTCAGTGCTATATTAATATTCAACAACCAGTTGACAAGATACACCATGGGCACTTAAAAAAACAAACTAGTGCCATTTCTCTGAAGTGGTATAGCTTACATTTTTTTTATACAACACAATGAAATAAATACACTTTATATTATAATCTTAAAATATGTAGACTCAAACAAATTGTAATATAAATTCATAGACAATATTAATCTATACTAACTATAGTAAACTCAATTTTATACTCCTTTCCAACTTTATTCATACTATATTCATTTTATAGTTTTGATGATTTAAAGTATGGAAATGTCTTTTGAAATAGATTACAATCCATTAGGAAATCCTGATAATGATTTCAAAGGTATTAGTACTGTGATTGAAATTTTCTTATCCTTCAGTTTTTATTTTATTTCTCAATAGTGGTATGGGGAACAGCTATACCTTTAAGCCTCACCCCAAACATAGTTCAAGAAAATAAACCTCACTTAATTAAACATACATCAATCAAGTCCCTATCAAACATGTGATTCTGTGAAGAGTATTCTTACTTCTAAAGACACAGCCAGAAATATTAAACCATAACACTCATTATTTCTCAAGTACGGACCCCTCTATTTAAAGAATAAAGTCAAGCGTGCAATTTTTCAGAAGTTTTTTCTAAAACTTCTAAAGTTGATCTAGTTTAAGAATTAAGCAAAGATATCCATGTGCGATACTGAAACCCAACATTCTCACCTCAAAATATTCTTTTTTTCTCTCTAAGATAAAATTTCTACTGTTGCATCCCTTGTACTTGGGTAGAGCATAGGTTTGAATGCCATGAGGAGTATGGAGTTTATGTGGAGAGTGAAGTCTTCCTCCATGTCTATATTAACACTGGGAAAGCCTTCCTTCCTAGAGCCTGAAAGAAGCTTCTGAACTGGACTCAGACAATACACCACCGAATTGTCCACCCTCCTAAGCAGCTCAAAACTGAGCCGAGCACTAAAATGGTAGTGAGGACCATTCCTGAGACAAAACAGGTCACATTTTTTTAAAACCTTCTTGTTTGTTTTACTACCTATGATACCAAAAAGGCTTAAAACCAAGGAAGAGCCCATCAGAGCAGGAGCTTCATGCTTTAGAAGAAAGAGAATGTGATGACTTCAGTTTCTTCAGGATCTGGTTGGGCTCAACAATGAAATTGCCTTTGGGACCACCCAGTTAGTAGAGACAAGTCATTTCTCTAAAAATAAATAAATAAATAAATAAATAAATAAAAAATAAGGCAGACAACAACAGAAAAATAGTCTGGGGAACATTATGACGTTCAAACTGTTTCAAATTTTCTGAAGGATTTAGTCATGTCTATCTGGCCAGTTTTCTCTGCAGCAACAACACTTTTCTCATCAATGATTGTGCAATTCTAAGAAAGCCAACGACACACCCTTCTGTGGTTCATATAGTCTATACATGAAATAAATGCACTAGTCTCTTAGGCTCTTATTTTATGGCTGACTTATCGGTACAGAGCTCGTGATAAAGTACATGGAACTTCTAACTCACTTAAACCGTCTACTCTTACCAGCCATTGACCAGCTCTCCCCTTGTGTTAAGACTGGTGCTCACTTTTAACAAGCCTCAAAACATCTGCCTTATGAAGACAGTATTTGTTATTAGTAGGGAGTAAAACTAAGTTGTGGCCAGGTGGGCAACAGGGAAGAGTCAGTTCTCTCCTTTCATCATGTTTTCATTGTTGTTTGTTCTGAAACAAACAGCTACTGCACCCAGGAGGTTGAGCTAGAACCAGAATGAGGCAGGAGGGCATCTGAAGCAATGGGTGGAAATGATCTCAGCCAGTGGAGCAGAAGGAGGGGCCACAGCTACCGGAAGGGCTTCACGTGTCATCAACAACTTTGGTTCAAGTTTATGGTTTGATATTGGGGGAGATGAAGCAGATGGAACTTTAGCAAGTATTATCTCAAGGAAATAATAATAGAAAGATTATGTAAGCATTCACCTAAAATTTCATTTTTCCAACAGTCGCTTCTCATGTAGATCTGATTTCTTGAGCAGTTTGTCTTTGTATTTTTCCTTTTCAGTTTGCACTCTGGCTTCCTTTCAATATTCTCCCTTCAGCAGGCAGAAGAGGGAGGACCTCCCACTTCTATGGTTGACAGACCTTTAGCTCGTCTGTTAGAACAGTCTGTTTGTTCCCCAAATGTCTAGTCACCCAAGACAAATGCCCTTATGTTACTTCCTTTTTTTCTTGCAAAATTAGGAAGATAGATTTAAAAATTATTTCACTTTTTCTAAAACAAATTTATATGAGCAACAGAGTAGGTTTTCAAAGATAAGGGACAGAAACTAGGTAAGGTGGGTTAACTCAGGAGCATTTGAGGATGAGAGTGAGATTCTGAAATCTGAAAAGTAATTGTCCTTTCTGTTTCATATTTCATGTTGTGTACTTCCAATTGGGTTTATTATTTCACTTCTTATTTTTTTTTAACTTAAACACATGGGATCAGAAAGGTTGAAGATAGTTGGGGCTGTCATTCATTTCCTGATTTAATCACAAAACTTGTGTGATTATAAAACAGATTATAAAAAACAAATTATAAAACAGATTGTATTTTGTTGCAAGAATGACAATTGTATTACCCAATTTTGGTGATCCATCAAACACATTTTATGTAACTAACAGTTTACAATAAAAATTGTTTGTTGTTGTTTTTTTTAAATTGGCACCTAATAACACAGATTCATGATTTTTATTCACACAGGTATTATTAAAGCCCAATAATATAATGAATATTTTGTAGCTGAAATATAACTTGCTGGCCAAATAACTATCATACCAAGCACTATATATGACAAAAAGAAAACATTGTACATGAAAATGTATTTTGGAATTTTACACTAAATAACAATTAGTCTTTAACTGTGTCATTTCCTTTCTGGTGTCCCCACAAGTCTCTGTTATCTCTATGATCCAATCTAGTTTTTATTTTCCAATTTATGTTTTTACAAACAGTGGCTATCTTTGCTTTATCTCTATCATGAAAACTATTATAAGAAGAGGTATTCAGTATAACTATTGAGAAAGATCCAAATGAACTTTCTTAAATTATTCACAATCCTGAAAAGTAATTGGAGACTAAGTGGTTGGTCAAACATATTCTCCCTCATATTGTGACATGTTATTCAACTTTATTGGAACCACACTGCTAAAACAAAGCAAAAGTTTGATGTGGGAGTGTCATATATCAATCTGTTGATTTTATTGGTTAAGCAATAATGAAACTGCTAGGCCCATTTGATAGGTTAAAACTTAGGTGGGAGGAGTAAATAGAACAGAAGGCTGGGAGAAAGAAGCTGAGTCAGGGAGTCGCCATGATTCTTCTACCCCAGGCAGATGCAGGTTAAGATCATTCCTGGTAAGCCAGCTCGTGGGCTACAGCAGATTATTAGAAATGGGCTAGTCCAGGTGCGAGAGCTAGCCTAGAAGAGGCTAGATAGAAATGGGCCAAGTGGTGTTTAAAAGAATACAGTTTCCGTGTAATTATTTCGGGTAAAGCTAGCCGTGGGGGCGGCCAGGTGCCAGGGACGCAGCCCGCCGCTCTTATTTCAACAAAAGTTCAAAAAATCCAGAATAGAACTTTCAAATAAAAATCATAAAGAATGTAAAGAATGTGTGTCATACCAATTGAGGGGTCCATGCCTCTGATATCTCATCTAATCTTTAGAATATTTTGCTATAACAAGGAAACAGTTTTGCACTCCATTCTTTTAGTTCAGTAGACTTCTCTTAGTCACTTGCCTTAAATGACTTTAAACTTGAAAAAGTTGTCAAAGAGACCTCTTTGCCCAAAAAAAATATTTGGGAGTATGATGAGTTCTTTTCCTGATTCCTTGAGAGTCATTTCAGTTAATTAGGAAGTTTAGAAACTTACATTCTAAAATAAGACTTTTATCTATCCTTTTCTAGCCTTGAAGTGTAGGTAGATACTACTGGAGAAGAAATCTTTTTGTATTATCCTGCTTTAGCCTGCTACATACTTATGTCAACTGGTATTACTATACTATTTTTCAAATTCTATTGTTTTTAGTTCTTGGAGAGTTTCATACAATGTGTTTTGATTATATGTACCCCCAATACTTCCCAGATTAATCCCATTTTACTATCCACCCAACTTTGTTTTGGTCCCTCAAGACCAACGTGCTACTCAAATCCTCTTAGATGTCTTCTTCTGTAGAAAGATTGGCTTACTAAGGGTTATATACTTAGACAAAATTGTCTCTTTCTCTCCTAGCAGCTAATATTGCCTTAACTCTACCAGTATGGATAGGGTTTTGTGCCTGCCTCACCTCTTCATTCTCGTAATCCCAGAGAACCTAGTCAACAATGAGGACCCCAAGAGAGAAATACATAGAACTAATCTGCATAGGAAGTAGAAAAAGACAAGATCTCCTGAGTAAATTGGGAGCATAGGGACCTTGAGAGACTGATAAAGGGGAGGAGAGAGGCAGGGAAGGGAGTAAAGAAAAATGTAGAGATCAATAAAAATTAAAAGAAAAAAGTGATTTCCCTCAACTTTGGATCCTAGATGGATACATTCTTTGTTAACCATCTTAAAAACTATTTTTCCTGAAAAAAAAATGTTCATACTTTGGAATTTGATCATGAGTTTTCTCTTCCCCAACTTCCCCAGATCCTCCTCATTTCCATTTGCTTTTTTTCTCCCATTAAAAAAAAAAAACAAAGCACATAGTACACACAGACACACACACACAGACACACATACACACACATACAGAGACACACACATACACACACACACAGAGACACACACACAGACACACATACACACACACAGAGACAAACACACAGACACACATACACACAGAGACACACACAGACACACATATACACACATACACACATACACACACACAGACACACACACACACACACACACACACAGAGAGAGAGAGAGAGAGAGAGAGAGAGAGAGAAAGAGAGAGACACTGAGCAAAACCAAAAGAACAGAAACAATAGTATACAAGGAAAAGACCAGTAAGACAAAAAAATCTTTTAACATTGTCTATGAAGAAGACACAATGTGAGAAAAAGTAAGAAAATAAACTAACCTCTCTACATGCCTTAAGTTGTAAATATAACTGTATTTACATGTTTCAAAATGGGGAGAACTATCTATTAGGGATCTTGACTGTATCAGTCATTTTGAAGATGAGTAACATCGTACTTGTGAAATTTTTGACTAGAATTTATTTAATGTACTTACTAATGTACCTCAAACACAATGTTTTAGAAGTGTATTAATGATTACAGTTTCTCAACTTTTCACTATTTCTTAGCTGTTAGCCTTTCTGTAGTTTGATTATGTAAATACTTCAAAGAAAGAATGACACTGCTATCTTGATTTGGGATGTTCTTCAGTATATGTGTCGCTTTTGTTGGTTGATGGATAAAGCTGCTTTGGCCAATGGCTTAGCAATGTACCTACTGGGAAATCAGAACAGAGATGTACCAAGAGTGTAGGTGGAGTCAAGGAAATGCCATGTAGCTGTCAAAGGAGAAAGATGCTAGAAACTTACTGGTAAGCCACAGCCTCATGGTGATACACAGTTCAATAGGAATGGCTTAATTTAAGATGTAAGTTAGTTAATAAGAAGCCTGAGCTAGTAGGCCAAAGGCTGTTGTAATTAATACAGGTTTTATGTGATTAGTCAGGTATGGGTGACGAGGAAATGAAATAGCAGCCTCCATTTACAGTTCCTGACCTGTAAACAGGTAGGCCATTTATGCCTGGGAAAATGTGTATATGGTTAGAAAGTTCTGTTATGAATGTTCAGAAAGGCAAGCTGACCATGCCTTTTAGACTCTTGGTGCCCTAAACCTTTTGTGATTAATCTAGAAGTCCTTAACTTAATTATGTCAGTTAACCTACCTCTCAGCATTCTCTGTCTGTCTGTTGGAGCCCTATGTCATGGAATAATGGTTATGGAATACTCTTTTATAAGTATAATTATTTATTATAAATACTGCATTACAGATATATTATAAATACTATTCTCATTATAAGTACTATTATTGTAGCCACATGTTAGATATTCTATACCTATTTCAAATTCATATATTGGTAATTCCTCTCATGTGCTTAAATTGACAATGTATGCATGGGTAGATAGATTAATTTAGGGTACATCTGAAGTTAAAATCAACTAAAAGAAAAGAATTATTAAAAATTGAACTTTACACATAGAGTACATTGTTAAAGTTACCCATCTATTTATCTGTCTACCTGTATTCAAATACCAGTTAAACAGAAGTAAAAAAATCTGAAATTAGCATATTTTGCAACTCCACATTACTAGCATACTGGATCCATTCTTGTTTTGTTTTTTTCTTTGTTTGTTTGTTTTTATGCTTTTGTTTTGTTGAGAAAGGGTTTCTCTGTAGCTTTGGATCCTGTCCCGAAACCAGCTTTAGTAGAACAGGCTGGCCTTGAACTCACAGAGAACCACCTGCCTCCCGAGGAGTGCTGGGATTAAACGCATGTGCCATCACTGCTTGGCTGGACCCCATTCTTAAGGTGGGATGTTGGCTTGTGGTAAATCGTTGAATTCTCGTTGCTATGTCTGTTCCAATAGTGTTAGCTTCACAAAGGTGAAATGTGGATGGCATAAAGGATACGTGAAAGAAAATGGAAAATAAAGAAAATCAAAGAAAGGAACAAAGGAAGTCAGTGAAAATGAGCAAGCGGTTCAGCTGGAGTTTGTGAGCAGGAGAGACTTTGAGAAGAATAATTTCTTTAACTGCTCCTCCTACTCAACCTCTTTCATATTTCAGAGTGCTTTAAAACAGAGCCTTTAGCCAGCAGGCTAGTTTCCTGCAGTTAGGCTGCTCCAACACCCCCATACAATCCATTGGACCATGAAAGTTATAAGTTCCACTCTGCCCCCAAACCCTCCTATCCCACCCACCTGCAACCTCAGTGAAACTCTGAAACACAGCCTGCTACTTCACAGAAAGGACCAATAGGTGAGTGACCACCCACCTGGTAGGGCACCCCACTCTCTAGGCCCTCCATCCTGGGGCAAAACTTCAGATCCCTTACCCACCTGCCTTGATTGATCTAGCCAGCCAGAAGGCAAGTTTCCTGCAGGTGGGCTGCTCCAAAACCGCCATCCCATCCATCAAACCATGAAAGCTACAAGTCTCACTCTGTCCTCAAACTCTCCTATTCATCCCACCCGAAACCTAGGTGGAACTCTAAAACAAAACCTGCTACTACACAGAGAGGACCAAGAGGTGAGTGACCACACATCCAGGAGGACACCCCACTCTCTAGGCCCTCCAAATTAAAGCAAAACACTTGGTTCCTCCTCTACCTGCCTCAGCTTCTCTAGCCAGTCAGTAAGCGAGTCTCCTGCAGGTAGGCTGCTCCAACACCTCCATCTCATCCATCAGATTCTGAAAGCTATATATCCCACTCCATCTGCAAACCCTCCTATCCCAACTCCCCCCCACCCCTGCAACCTCAGAGGAACACAAGCTGCAACTACATAGAGAGGACTAAGAGAAGATCTCTGAAGCACAAGCTGTGACTGCACAGAGTGAACCAAGAGAGCAGACCAAGATAGTAGGCCAAGAGAGAGGACGAAAAGAGACCTCAGTGACTCCCTGAGACACAGAGAGTAACAGTACAGAGCAGATCAAGAATAGTTGCCAAAGACACAAACAGCCACTGCACGGATTGGATTAAGAGGTAAAGACACTGCTGTCACCAATTAAAGGAAGAGGTGGGTAGGTTCCAATGCAAGAATTCATCCAACAACCTAAAAAGCAACATGTTAACACCAGAACCCAGTGGTGATGCAACAGGAAGACTTGATCATCATAACCCAGAAGAAGCACAAGAAAACGATTTTAAATATAACTTCATGATAATTATAATGAAGAACTTTGAAGAGAAAATGAAAATTTTCCTTAAAGAAATGGAGGGAAAAAAACAAACAAAAATCAGTAATAAAAACGCAAAACATACAGAATAAAGAAAGACTATTAAGAGCAGCAAGGGAAAGAGGACAAGTAACACATAAAAACAAACCTATCAGAATTATACTGAGTTCTCAATGGAAAGCATGAAAGCCAGAAGGTCCCAGACAAATGTGCTGCAGATATTAAGAGACCACAGATGCAAGCCCAGACTATTATACCTAGCAAAGCTTTTAATCACCATCAATGGAGCAAACAAATTCCTAACACAATTCTTCACAGACATTGAAAAAACAATAATCAACTTCATATGGAAAAGAAAATATGCAAGATAGCCAGAACAATTCTGTAAAATAAAGGAACTTCCAGAGGCACCTCCATCCCTGATATCAAGTTTTATTACAGAGCTACAGTAATGAAAAGACCTTGGTATTGGTGTAAAAACAGACAGGTTGACCAATGGAATTGAAGACCCAGATATTAGTCCACACACCTATGAACACCTTATTTTTGGCAAAGAAGCTAAAATTATACAATGGAAAAGAGAAAGCATTTCTGACAAATGGTCCTGGCATAACTGAATGTCAACATGCAGAAGAATAAAATAGATCCATATCTATCCTCATGAACAGACCTCAAGTACAAATGGATAAAAAGGCCTCAATATAAACCAGACCACACTGAATCTGAAAGTGGGGAGCAGACTTCAATGGTTTTTCAGAAAATTGAGAGTCAACCTACCTCAGGACCCAGCAATACCACTCTTGGGCATATACCCAAAGGTGTTCAATAATACTATAAAGATAATACTACCAAAAAAAAGATAATACTACCACATTTGTTCAACTATGTTTATAGCAGCACTATTTGTAATAGCCAGAACCTGGAAACAACTTAGATGCCCCTCAATGGAGGAATGGATAAAGAAAAACTGATAAAAAAATTTGATATCTTGAAATTTGCATGCAAAAGAATGGAACTAAAAAAAAAAACATCCTGAGTGTGGTGTCCCAGAATAAGAAAGAGGAACACGGTATGTACTTACTCCTATGTGGAAACTAGTTGTAAAGCAATGGCTATTGAGCCTATAGCTTATGATCCTAAAGAAGGTAAGTAACAAGGTGAATCCTAAGAAATACATGCATAGATCCACTTGGAAAAGGGAAATAAACAAGATCACCTGAGGAGGAGGAGTACTTGAGGAACAAGGTAGTCAAGATGGAGGAAGGACAGAGATGAGAACAAGGAAAGAGATATTTTGATTGAGGGAGCCATTATGGAGCTAATATTCAGAATCCTTACACTAGAATAATTTCCAGGAATCTACAAGGATGACCTCAGCTAAGACCCTAAGCAATAGAGGAGAGGGTGCCTGAACTGGCCTTTTCCTGTAGTCAGATTGGTGAATATTTTAAAAGTCACCATAGAATCTTCATCCAGCAACTGATGGAAACTGAGGCAGAGACACACAGGGGAGCATGAGGCTGAGCTCCCAAAATCCAGTTGCAAAGTGGGAGGAGTGATAATATGAGCAAAGAGGTCAAGACCACAATAAAGACAACCACTGTTTACCTGTGCTAATAGGAGCTCACCAACTTCAAATGTATAGGGAAGGAAAAAGCAAAGGGCCTAACTAGTCCCTCTGAAAGTGGGTGAAAGTTGTTTGGCGGGGGCAGACTGCAGGGCCACTGGCAGTGGCAACAGGATTTATTCCTACTGCTTCTACTAGCTTTTTGGGAGCCTATTCTCTTTTGATAGCTATCTTGCTCAGCCTAGATATAGTAGGGAGGGCCTTGGACCTTTCTCAAAGCAATCTGCCTTACCCTCTCTGAGGAGTGGATGAATGGTGGTCTGGGAGGAAGGTAGAGGAAATTGGAGGAAGAGAGGAAGTGGGAACCGGGATTGGTATATAAAATGAAAAAAAAATTATAGTAAATAAATTTAAATTTAAAAAGCGTCTTTTGGTTCTAGTTTCTAGCCAGTGTTAATAAAAAATAGAGTAAAAATGTAAATGGTGCTCATCATATTTTGTTAGGTGTGATCTCATTCTCCACTTCTAAAAAACAAAATAAAACTAAACAAACATTTTTTTTTCTTTATCAAGCCTTGAGAAACAGTAGTTTATATGTTACTTTCTAAGGAATTTTCTTTTCTTTCTTTCTTTTCTTTACTTTGCTCTCATCTTCTCTTCATTTGGTGACTCTATTCAAACTGAAATATGGAAACAAAGTAGGAAATAGTTTCATTTGTTACTAGAGATAATTACTATCTTCTTTTTGAGGTAGAAGTTTAAAGTAGAAAACCATTAAACATATACTTCCTTTTATTTCCATAGAGAATCAAGGATATTATCTCTGGCTTAAAGGATATATTGACTAAAGAAAAATATGAGCATTGTGTTTTAGGTTCAGAATACCATGCATGGTCATTGGTCCCTTTTAGTGTCACTGAAAACAAAATATTATTTGGCAGAGTACTGCAGAAAATGAGGGAAAACTACAGAGCTTTCCAGGGGAAAAAATTCTAAAAGAAAAGTAAATAAAATGAACAAAATTATCATGGTATTCCTAAATAGACTGTCAACAAGAAATATACCATTGTTCCTAGTGCATTCTGGGGCTCATCATAGCTGATAAAGATGGGACCAAGACACTATAAAAATATGCTGGACAATATTAATTTCTTAAATTTTTGTCTTGATCAAACTGTACCAAATTGCTTTAAAATAAGAAACAACATTATCTCCTTCAATTTAAACAGGATCACTCTTCCATCTTGAAATAGGCAATGATTGCAAGAGGGAGAACAGATACACAAATCTCAGTAATATGGAGAAAAACAATGTGCACACTTCAGACTAAAAGCAGTGAGAAATTGTTGAACTTAATATTAACACTTACAGTACTACTGCAGAATGAGTGAGAAATGAGAAGGATAATATTAAGGAAAAATACATAAAAATTCACTTGAGAAATGGAGAACAAATGAAATCTCCTTTATATAGATGAAAAATTGACTCAGAAAGAAGAAATTTAGGATAGACGAATAGATACCTGGAGTGTGATTTATTCATGTGAGATTTCATATATTTTTATCACATTCATACTGGATATGTTAAATGAAGAATGACTGGATTTCAACTAGTAAAATTTTCAGTATATACAGAATACCGAGAAGTATAAGATCAAATTAAATCATTGGGAAAAATATCAACAAAGTTTAAAAGGTTGAGTAATCGAGTCACAGAAAGCTCAAATCTTTTAGAGACTGAGCACAGGGGAATGAAACAATATAAACAATGAAGCATAATGACCTCAGTAGGGTGTTGTGTGCTAGAAGTATGTGTGGGTGGCTGTATAAAATGAAGGCAGCTATTGTAATTGATATGTGTCAAAATATAACAAAGATTTGACCATTGAGTTGAGTAATATGGAGAGCCTACGTTACCTCCACAGGACTTGGCTTACATGAGTAATAGTTCGAATTAATCTACAATCTGGAGGCATTTTACATTAATTTTCTAATAGATTCTAAGCATGCAGATCAGTCTCTGCCATATGGGATAAGTTCAATAAATATTTGCTAGAATGTTATTTTAATTTTAAAAATGTCATAATGGGGAATTTTTAGAAGAAATGAAATTGCGGAAGAGACTGAAATCCATTATAGTATGTACTCTATTGTCTAAGCAAGTATTTAAAATAAACTGCATACATACAATGTATCTATACTTATTTTTTTCATTTACTAAATAAAAGTGATAGATTATATAAAAGATAGCCTATAGTTAATAGTATGCCTTAGAATTTTATAAACTAATGATATGCAAAATCCTTGAATGGGTTTAAGAGAATATTAAGTTTGTATTTATTCATTAAAAATAATAGAGTTTCACAATTTAAAAGTTTTCAATCAGTAAGTTAAATTATGGTTGTATAGTAGCTCATTTGTTTATAGATTTTTACTGCCTGTACACTTAAGAGAAAATGCCTAATAGAGAAATATATCTTCTATTTTATAGCAATTCTAGAAAAGGAAGAGAGTTGAAGGGGAGGGGAGAGTCAGGGAGGGGAGCAGAGAAAAATGTAGAGCTTAATAAAAATCAATAAAAATAAATAATTCTAGAAAAATGAACAGGAAAGCAAATGACCTTTACTTAAAATGGTTAAATCTTGCTAACTTAAAAAAATCACTAAAAATCAAATGAAAAAAAGAAAGCATATTTGACAAATGGTGCTGGCATAATGGATATCAACATGTAGAAGAATGAAAATAGATCCATATCTATCACCATGCACAAAACTCAAGTCCAAGTGGATCAAAAACCTCAACATAAAGCCAACCACAATGAACCTAATAGAGGAGAAAGTGGGAAGTACGCTTGAATGTATTGGCACAGGAGACCACTTCCTAAATATAACCCTGGTAGCAGAGACACTGAGAAAAATAATTAATAAATGGTACCTCCTGAAATTGAAAAGATTCTGTAAAGCAAAGGACATGGTCAACAAGACAAAACGACAGCCTATAGTATAGGAAAAGATCTTCACTAATCTTACATCAAACAAAGGTCTGATCGCCAAAATATACAAAAAACTTAAGAAATTGGTCATCAAAAGAACAAATATTACAATAAAAAATGGAGTACAGATCTAAACAGAGAACTTTATACAAAGGAATCTCAAATGGCTGAAAGATGCTTAAGGAAATGCTCAACATCTTTAGTCATCAGAGAAATGCAAATCAAAACAACTCTGAGATTCCATCTTACACCTGTAAGAATCGCTAAGATCAAAATCACTGATGACAACTTATGCTGGAGAGGTTGTGGGGTAAAGGGAACACTCCTGCATTGCTGGTGGGAATGCAAGCTGCTACAGCCATGTTGGATGTCAGTGTGGTGATTTCTCAGAAAATTAAGAAACAACCTTTCTCAAGACCCAGGAATACCACTTTGGTGTATAAATCCAAAGGATATTCAATCGTGCCATAAGGACATGTGCTCAACTATGTTCATAGCAGCTTTGTTTGTCATAGCTAGAACCTGGAAACAACCTGAATGCCCCTCAACAAATGAATGGATAAGTAAAATGCGGTACATTTACACAATGGAGTACTACACAGCAGAAAATAATAATGACATCTTGAATTTTGCAGGCAAATAGATGGAGCTAGAAAACATCATTTTGAGTGAGGTAACCTAGACCCAGAAAGAAAAATTATCACATGTACTTACTCATAAGTGTTTTTTAAATATACAGCAAAGAAAACCAGCCTACAAATCCCAATCCCAGAGAACCTAGACAACAATAGGACCCTAAGAGAGACAAACATAGAACGAATCTACATGGGAAGTAGAAAAAGACAAGATCTCCTGAGTAAATTGGGAGCATGGGGACCTTGGGAGAGAGTTGAAAGGGAGGAGAGATGCAGGGAGGGGAGCAGAGAAAAATGAAGAGCTCAATAAAAATCAATAAAAAAAAGTTGAACAAAAAGAAAAAAAACATCAAAAATTTTGAACCCATGTTTTTTCAACTGCATCCTATACTGCAAATCTCCCATATCTACACATACACACACTCCCTTCCCACCCAACACTGGGAGTCCTTTGTTGTGTTGAGGTTTTCATTGTCTTTAGCAGTTATTAGTTACTCCAAAGCAATAGGCTTTGGAGACATGTTAGCTTTTCAATAATGTAGCCCTTAGTTAACTCAACGAAGTTCTGGTGGAATACCACACATTCAAATTATTTGGGCAGAAAATAAACTGTTTTGAAGAGCAAGCTGTGTCAGTTGGGTATGCATGTATTTAATAATTGTGAAGGGCCTAAGCATATAATAAATATACTTCATGAAACTAAAGACAGAATATATAGAAAGTATCCTGTATGACCTGACTTTTATCTTACTATTAAAACTTTTATTTCCTTAGTGGAGAAAATATACCCAGTCCAAACTTTTCACAATTCCAATGTCCTTTTACACAAGAATATGTGATAGAGTCCCACGTGATGATCTATTATTTGTGTTTTCCTAAATAAATCTTGACTAAAGACCAGAGGCAAACATAAAGTCACTAGAGGTCAGGTCAGGTTACACATACCTTTAATACCAGGATTGGGGAGACAGAGGCAGATGGATCTTTGTGAGTCCAAGGCCACCCCAGGGTTTCTACACAAGATCAGTGCAGAAACAACTCCACAGAGTGGTGGCCTACATCTTTAATCTCAGCACAAGAGCAAATATAAAACGAGAGAGAAGAAAGAGTCTTAGACTGGTTAGTTTGTGATATTTTAGCCTTGGCAGAGGTAAAATTTCTCTAGTGGTTTGGCTGCTTTGCTTTTCTGGTTTTCAGGCTGAACCCCAATTTCTTTCGCTGTGTTTTTATTATTCGTGTTGCAATCATGGGTATTAAATGAAAGTAGAAACCATGGACAGATATCTGTTGCAAATCCCAACTCATTCTTTTTTGCTTTTTCTATTAGCAGATCTATACATATCATCTGGGAATAATGATGGCCTCTAAGACAATAGGCGAGACCTGAAGTCTGGTGGAGTAAGCACATCTGTAGTAAAAGAAGCGGTGGGCTGCGTCTGCCACCCGACAAGCTTTACACCCAAAATAATTACATGGAAACTGTATTCATTTAAACATTGCCTGGACCATTAGTTATAGTCTCTTATTGGCTAACTCTCAAATCTTGACTAACCCATATCTAATAATCTGTATGCCACCACGAGGTCATGGCTTACTGGCATGAGTCTAGTCAGCATCCTTTTCGGGAAGGGGAATCATGTTGTCTGCCGGACCCTGCTTCTTTCTCCCAGCATTCTGTTCAGTCTACTCCACCCACCTATGTTCTGACCTATCAGGCCAAGCGGTTTTTTTTATTAATTAACCAATGAAAGCAACACACAGAAAAAAGACCCCCCTAAATCTCTCATCATCATGACTGCATTCCAGTATCTACTGGGGATTGGCTACCCTTTAATCTTGATATCATGGTAGCATCCCTTACACTTATTGGTGATCACGTATTTAGGTTAAAAGCTAACTCTGTCTTCAGTGATGTAACATCCAGTGTGGAAGATATGGGTAGATTTGTAATTACATTACAAGGTTGAAAGATGAACCAAAGAAGGCAGAATAACATGGAATACTACAGAAGTGAATAATTATGTCATGTGGGCACAGTGAGCCTTTAATTTACCTGTTGTTTGAAACTAGCCCAGCATGGGTAGTCATTAACCTGAAGAAGACATAAATGTGAATTCTAGGCAGAGAAAATAACATAACACAAAAGAACTGCATTTCAAAACAGCAACCTTGTTACAGTTTTTTTCTTTTTCTTTTTTTTTTTTTGGTGTGTCTGGGATGAGAGATCTTTTGGCCTGAGTTATGGTAGCTGGGCTTAGTTTGAAGACAGTGGGAAATCACTAGAAAATTGCAAGCAGGATCTGACATTATCAATTTGTGTTTCACATAGTGCTGGCAGCAGCGTGCAGTACGAAGCATAAGTGCCGTCTCTCTTTCCTCCACATCAACCAAAAGGATATTGAATAAAATCCAAATATGCGGAAACTAAGGGATAAATACTGTCATCAAGTATATGAAACATTTATGAGAAGGATGCTCAGCAGTTGTTCTGAGTGTCTGTGACAGACCAAACACAATCGCATAAAAAGCAAGAGGAGTTGAGTTGGACCTTTAGTGGAATATCTCAATTGACGACTGCCCTTCATAGGAATATGACCAGAATGGACAGTATGGGCAATTTAAAAAAATTCTTCCACTAGCCAAGAGAACTAAAAATACGGATTTTCAGGTAGTCATGTCTCTGATATTCATGGACACATTAAAGTATAGTTTCGATATGTTCCTACTTCACTGACTTTTGATTCTTACAATGAAGAATTGAATTGTTCTATGAGCCACCATCACAACCAGCATGTTCAAGTCCTTTGATCAGAGGCAAATCAAGTGCCAATCATTGTCATTTGTGGCCACATGCTAATGTTTCAGTATTGCAGTAAGTCACACAGCAGGGCTGATTTAAAATTTGTATTGAAGTATTTTATTTTTCTTCCTGCCTAACTTCTTGAGATAACGCCTAGCCCAGGGAGCTCAAGATAGAAGAGGGAACACTATTCAGGTCAGGCTACTCACAAACTCAAAGTATTTAATGTTTCCTGTGAACATTAACCTAACTCATTAACAATTATTTTATCTCAAAGAATAAAAAAAAAGGTGGTGTAGTCCACTTGTTGGTTTCTCGCCGCTTAGTCCAGAGATAATCACACAGAGACTGAATTAATTAAATCACTGCTTGGCCCATTAGATCTAGCTTCTTATTGACTAACTCTTACAACTCAATTTAACCCCTTTCTTTTAATCTATGTATTGCCACATGGTTATGACTTACTGGCAAGATTTTAACCAGCATCTGTCTCTGGCAGGGGTACATGGCTTTTCTCTGACTCCACCTCCTTCCTCCCAGCATTCTAATTATTTTTCATCAGGAAATCCTGTGCCACTCTTTAAAAAACACTATTTTCATCAGTATTGCTATAGGATAGGGTCATTTCAGGTTCCCTATCCTCAGCTGCCCGAGGGACTAACTGGGGACATCACCAAGGGCTCCTGGGAGCCACTCTAGGGTCAAGTCTCTTGCTAACCCTAAGGTGGCTCCCTTAACTAAGAATTGTGCTTCCGTGCTCCCCTGTCCAACCTTCCTTTATCCCAATCCTCCTGTTTCCCCAAGTCCCCTCCTCCTTCCTTTATCACTTTTCTCTCCCCATCTCCCCTTACCCCCATCCAACTCCACCCCCAAGACCCCAATTTTCTCCCCAGCAATTTTTTCTACTTCCCATAGCCAAGAGGATAACTATATGTTTTTCCTTGGGTTCACCTTCTTATTTAGCTTCTTTAGGTTCACCAATTGTAGTCTCCGTGACCTTATTTATGGCTAGAAACAAATTATGAGTGAGTACATCCCATGTTCATCTTTTTGAGTCTGGGATACCTCACTCAGGATAGTGTTTTCTATTTCCATCCATTTGCATGCAAAATTCGAGAAGTCATTGTTTTTTACTGCAGCGTAGTACTCTAATGTGTATATATTCCACACTTTCTTCATCCATTCTTCCATTGAAGGGTATCTAGGTTGTTTCCAGAATCTGGCTATTACAAATAATACTGCTATGAACATAGTTGAACAAATGCTTTTGTCATAAGATAGGGCATCTCTTGGGTATATTCCCAAGAGTGGTATTGCTGGCTCCAGGGGTAGGTTGATCCCGAATTTCCTGAGAAACAGAAACACTGATTTCCACAGTAGTTGCACAAGATTGCATTCCCACCCTATCCTATAGCAATACTGACGAATATCTTGCATATCACCATAGAAACTTCATCTAGTGATGGATGGAGATAGAGACAGAGACCCACACTGGAGCACTGGACTGAGCTCCCAAGGTCCCAATGAGGAGCAGAAGGAGGGAGAACATGAGCAAGGAAGTCAGGACCACGAGGGGTGCACCCACCCACTGAGACAATGGGGCTGATCTATTGGGAGCTCACCAAGGCCAGCTGGACTGTGACTGAAAAAGCATGGGATAAAACCGGACTCTCTGAACATGGCGAACAATGAGGGCTGATGAGAAGCCAAGAACAATGGCATGGGGTTTTGACCCTACTTCATGTTCTGGCTTTGTGGGAGCCTAGCCAGTTTGGATGTTCACCTTCCTAGACATGGACGGAGGGGGGCGGACCTTGGACTTTCCACAGGGCAGGGAACCCTGACTGCTCTATGGACTGGAGAGGGAGGGGGAAAGGAGTTTGGGGGTGGGGGAGAAGGGTGGGAGGAGGGGGAGGGAAATGGGAGGCTGGGAGGAGGCGGATACATTTTTTTCCTTTTCTCAATTAAAAAAACAAAACAAACAACAACAACAACAAAAAAAAACACTATTTTCCTCATTTGCCCAAGTGGGTCTAGAACTCCTGGATATAAGTAATCTTCCTGCTTTAGGCTTCAAAGCAACAACACCCCTCATTATTTGCCTAGGAACTCTATTGGAATACGTATAGCTGCAAGTCATTTACAAAATATTATTAAAAGAATTGTATTTATTAATTTTAAACAATATTTGCTAATAGAAGCAAAAGGATCTTTAGATATGACCTGGAAGCTGACATGGTCATAGCAGTACACTGTATTTACTCCATTTGCTTGTGACACTGTTCCAAACTTGAGTAGCCCATGAGCTCATGGGAAAGGTTTCTTTTCATTGTCTCACTTCTAGTAAGGGATCATAGATCCTGTGAACTGTTATCTTTGCTATCTATTAATGAGAAAAATGTGGTGCTCTAGTTTTAAAATAGCATATTTTAAAAAATACTAATTTATTATGATTTTAATTCATATTATGAAAGTTACAATGTGACTTACTTATCAATATTTAGGAAATATTTTCAATAGTCTAAGCAGCTTTGTCACATGCTCAAGGACTTTGACATGTGAGTTCAATGCATTCTAGAACTTAAGCCCACGTCATTTTCTCTGTTGGACAGTTTTTTTTTTCACCAAACAAAACATTTCTGGTTCCTTCATAGACAAGAGGAATGCTGTCTAGCCATCTTCCTTCCCCATTCCCTTTAACTACACTGTTAAAATTCCCAGAAGTTGGGGCTGGGGAGATGGCTCAGCGGTTAAGAGCACTGACTGCTCCTTCAGAGGTCCCGAGTTCAATTCCCAGCAACCACGTGGGGTCTCACAATCACTTATAATGAGATAAGGCCTACAGGCAGGATACTGTATAAATAAATAAATAAATTGAAAAACATCCACAGAAGTTTGGTGTAGGCATCTAGCTTGATGTCTCCCATTCCACCAGCCGAACATTGTTATTTATGTATTTATGATTGTGTTCAAAGTCAAAATTATTCAGGGTAAAATCTCTCATTAATCTGATATATAAAGAGAGATTTATTCTGTAAGTTCTAGTGCTGGATAAATGTTTGAATTTAAATATGTTATTGAATGGATTGATTGATTAATGTAGAACTAAAGGAATATTAGAATTAAGCTGTGTCTTATTGATTTTTACTATATTCTGTTTTTATATTAGCTTGAGGCTAAGGTATAGATTGAATAATAAAAAAACATTAAAGTGAAGTGAATATAACAGACCTATAGTAGCCATTTTCTGTTTGTATAAGCCCAATCATCTATGTTAAAATTAAAAGCACAATCTATGCCATTGAAAACATTTGCAAAATGGCAGAAATAAATTATTTAAAGATATAACTTTCATTAACTGTTGTTTGTTTACCTTTATGTTATTTCTTTTAGTTTATCCATTTTTGTATGGTAGCATTAAAATTGGCAGTTATCAGCTATATGCTAGAGGTTTTATATTCTTATTCAACAAATACTTCAGTACTCTTTTCACCCATGTGGAACTTCAGAATAGTGGCAGAGATACCATTAATCAAATGATCACAGCTAATCATATAAAGAAGTTATATCTGTAGTGGAAATTTTTATTTTAAAGTAAATATATATCATGGAATATTTGACCTATTGTGAGAAGATAAACCAAGATTTATAAAGTAATTTTCATAATTAATATATGAAGAAGTGGCAAAAGATAACAAGAAAATCTTAAACAAGCATATTCGGGTGGGGGCACATACTATATGATAATCAGAAGCATTTGGAATTCAACAAACTAATGAAAGCCTGGGCTGTAGACCTTTGTCTGTAGTCCTAGTACAGGGGAGACCAAAATGGAAGGATCAGGTCAACCGCTTATTGTTGGCCTTAGAACTCAGTGTGATGGAAACTTGGGTTGTGTGACATATTGTCTTAAAAGCATAAATAAATAAAATAAAGAATAGAATAAAATAAACAAGAAGAGAATGAAAGCGTGTATGGGGCCCCCACGTTTTGCTTGGTTTCTGGAAATGGGTTTCTAAAATGGAATTGAGTGAAGACATATCTAATAGTCAGTATCCATGCTGAAAAACACATATGGCAATTTTGCTGTTATGAATACATTACAGTGTAGCAGCATATATGTGGACATGTGATCAGTGTGTGTCGTATGATGCTGCAATGGTTACAGCGTCAGTTGGTGATGGGGTCATCACCATGGTGATTAGATAATCATCATACCAAGCATCAGTTTGTCCTGTTATGCTGTGATGACTCTAGTGTCTTCAGGTGAGAGGAATTTCTTAATCCATTATTTTCATTCTCACCACCGTCACATACATAACCATTTTTCATTAAGATATCACCATGTACATCATGTCTGTGAATGAAAGTATTATGCTTAGGGTCAGATAACTCTGCATCACACTGTCTGAAGGTACAACATGGCATAGTCAACTTCCTCTTTATTATAGTATCTTGCACTTAGAATAATTATACATACATAGAAACAAAGAAATAAAAAAACAAGTCAAAGTTTGCTCTAAGGAATATGCAAAACTATCCACCTTCCTTTTCTTTATGACAATTCCTATGGCACTGGGAAGGGCAGAGGAGGCATGTGACACACTAAGCTTCATCTACCATGAGTGATATATTAGAACATATGTCACTGACATTTTAGGTTTCGTTTCTACAGAAAGGATGCCATCACCTGATCAGTTTTAAACCAGTTTCTTACCCCTATTTTACCCCACCGTGAACACCAAATAAGGTGTCAAACTTTGATCACACTCACTTTCCTGCCATATATTTTCAAATGGGGTGTTGAAGGGTAACTATAACCTGCAGGTCTCCAGAATGGTCCAGGCACTGGGCTGTGTGCCAGAGAGATACAGGAGGGGATATGACAATTCCCTTGATTTCAAGAAGCTTCTTTAAAATATGGGATGACAAAGATTAAATAAGTTGTTTTTAATAAAGATGATTTTAAGCAAGAAAAATGCAAGGAATAAATAACATATGGTAAAGACAGGGAGTTACTGCTTTAAGGGATGACTTCCTTGTTTTTACTGCCAAAGGTCAATTAGCAATGTCTTCAAATGCTTCAACTGAAAGACCACAACTTCAGAGCTACATTTTAGCAGCTCAATATGATCCTCAAATTATTTTCTACTTGGCGTTTGTCCTATAGCTCTCTGTACAAGATATATAAGAAGCATGAAAATCTAAATCGTGCCACAAAATAATATTAACCCCTCTTGGCATAAATTTGAACGGAATTTCAAATGAGGAAGAAGCACACTTTTTTAAACATTAAATTTAAGTTAGATTATACGGTTGGCTCCTGATCCCTTTCAGTATGGCTTTCAGAGTCACCTGATCCCCTTACTATCCCAGAGTTTTCTCTAAGGAAATATGCTTCTGCTGGATAAACTTCACAGTGAGTCTGGATTAAACAACAAGTGATATTAATTCTGAAGTCTAGCTGAAACTGAAACTTCATAGGAAGGGGAAAATATAGTCAAAGAAGAGAAAGTTTAGAGAAAGACAAAACGGGTAGAGGCGGAAGAAGTAACAGAAGAGTAAATGAGAAAAATGACTGCACATGATCAAGAAGGAGCTGGGACAGGGTACAGGCAGATGACTTCCTCTCTGTCTAGCAACTTCCGTGGCAGGTTCTTGTTCTCTGCACAGCGACCCAAAGTCTCCAGGACTTAGTCTCTCTGCTCCTCTGTCATGCTGCCATGCTCCATGCAAAGTGTTGGGTGGAGCTGAGTTCTTTTATGACTAACATATTAAGCTCGGGACTTTTGCCATCAAAGCCATACATAAGAGAGAATTAAATTTAGAACACGTTTCATACAATACCCACTCATTCTCCATTGCTGAGTGATTGACTCAAGCGAGTACATGAATCATAAGCAGTGCCTATATTAACATCATGATTTACTATACTTTTAAAGACCAAGTATTAGTGTCAGGATTTTATCAAAGCCTTATGTATATTATGTTCACTTCCATAAGAGGTGAAAATATAATAAACCAAAGAAACTGTTTTAAATTATTATTCTTTGAAAATTTCTGGTTATAAATCAGTTGTATTCACCCCTTTCCCTCAACTCCTGCTATATCTACATCCTTTTCTCTTCTAATCTATTTTGTGTCTTCTTTTAAGCTCATTTGTGCGATGTATGTACCTTTGGGTGTGCAGCCAGCCACTGTGACATGAATGTCCTACCAAATGGGACACCCTTAAAGAAAACTAATTCCATTTCCAGAAACTATCAACTCTCATGCCCACCTTCCCTCCCAAAAATCTCCCTCTGAGATGTTATATGGCTGGAACTTACACAAGCCTGTATATGCTGTGCCAACAACTTTGAGTACAAAGAAACTGTAAAATACAGTTGTGTCTGTAAAACATGGCTTGGTTCTCATCATGCCTCACCATTGACTCTTACAACATTCTTTCCCTTTTTCCTCAATAATTCCCAAGACTCACTAGAAGGTGTGTGTGATATAGATCTCACTTACTGCTGAGATTTCTGTAGTCTCATATTCTCTGCAATTTAACCAGTTGTATGTTTCTATTTTGATTAACATTTTCTGCAAAAAGACAATTCTTAGGATGAGGCTTGAAAGATCCACTAAACTCTGGTTATAACAATAAGTCATAAAGAAATGGTTTAACACTCCACCAAAACAGCATATTAATAGTAATAAATTCTAAATTAAGGCTTGTCTAGCTACAGGGTCACTGTCCTAATAACAGTCATATATGTATTCTATTGTATGAAGTAGCTCTTAAATCAAGTCAAATGTGGTTGGAGTCACTATTGCAATGGTGGACATGTCCTGACAGGCCTGTCAATATTGTAGTTCATAGGTTTCACATCTGGATGAGGCTGATGATTACTTTTCTGTTCTGGCAGCAGGCGTAGCCCTATGAACTCTTGCCAACAGTAATGGCATTTTCAGGTCAGTACCACCTTGATTTCACCATTTGCTTTACTCAGGTATGTGGTGTCTTCAGAAATAGGGATCTTCCTTGTCAATTTCTGGAGAGTAACCAGGAATAATGGTGATAGACAGCAACTCCAAAGAAGACTCATTCCAGGCATTAGCAGCTATATGTGCAACAAAGAAATACTATACAGAATGAACAAAAGTCTCAAAAACAAATCATCTACAAAAAAAATAACTTAATTAAAAACTGGGGCATAGAATTAAACAAAGAAACAGAAAGCCTTATTTTCAATGTGACCTGGCAGTTATCACCCTTCTCTTTAAATCCTTGTTTATGTCTTCTTACCAAACTATTCTCCAGCGCATTAGCTTGTGCACAGGAAATCTGCTTTGGGTCAGTATTCTGTAGAATTATATAGTGGAAGAGCAAATTGGCATATATATCTGGACCTTAACTTACTCAGTTATGAAATGAAGATAATAAAAGCACCCACTCTAATGGATTATCAATAACACTAAATGAAGTTATTTATATACAGAATTTAGTTTAGATTATATAACTCTCAATAAAGCCACGTCTCTCGATATTTCTGGATTTCACAGATAATACTGTAGGAAGACTACAACAGACCTATAATAATGCTTAAGTTAGGCTGAGTAATTATTAACTGTTAATTATGGGATAAAAATTTTTATTTCTATAATATATTTGTAACATATGTGGTATCATATATGGATTTCTATGAACATATAACAACATGAACAGATGTGTGGATATGGAGATAAGGGCAACATTATTAATAGATATAGAGAAAGTTCTGAAGGGAAATGTAGTAGAAAACTCAGAGAAGCAAGAGTAGTTATTAGTAGCCACTGTTGTTGTCTAAATTGGGAAATATTCCTTTGATTTGCCAGCAAGGAGAAGTCCTCAGTAACTTGAGGAAGTGTATTGTCATTGAGGGATAAAGTGATGATATATTTTTATTACTTTTATAAGTAAATGGGAAAGTATGTCTCAAAGACAGTAAAACAAAATTATTGCAGAAGTTTGGTTATAAAGAAAAGCTGAAAGATAATGCATATTTGGGGGAATATTTGAGGCAAATAGCAACATAGTCTATGTTTTTCCCCATTTCAATATCTGTCTTTTCCATTTCTAGAGTTTTGGAAGTTGCTTACAATGTACTTCCGGTTTTCTAAGGTAATATCATATCCTTCTGGAGTCTTTGATAGAATTGAAGAATAGACAGTTATAGTTATAGTTTTCCTTAGTTATGATAAAGTAGATATAAATATTGTAACTGTAATTCTTGCTTGATACCTGTTTTATTATATGTAATTTTACTATGTCAAAATTAAAACCTTCCTTTTTATTTAAACAGAAAAGGGGAGATGATGTGGGATTTCCGTCTGTACCATCGATTAATAAAGAAACTGCTGTGGACCTATAGCAAAGCAGAACTTAAGTAGGCAGGGAAAGTAAGGATGAAGGCAGGGAGCAATGAGGCAGAGTCAGGGAGAAGCCATGGAGCTGCAGGAGACAAATGCACTGAAACTTTGCTGGTAGGCCACAGCCTCATGGTGATACACAGACTAATCAAAATAGGTAAAATTACAATATAAGTGTTAGCCAATAAGAAATTAGAGCTAATGGGCTAAGCAGTGTTTTAATTAATACAGTATCTGTGTGGTTATTTCGGGGTTAAGTAGCCAGGAACTAACTAGCGACCTCCATACTACAAAACATATCATGGCAGGCAACAGAATAGTCCTCTAAGGAAGACCACACTCTAGCTACTACATCAAGATATGTAGGACCTGTGGGATAAAGTGGTTCAGCAGACGTAATTGTGAAAGTCAAGCACCATGAAATAGGAGAACAATTCTGAATTACTGATGTCAGAGGACTCTAGATGTATAGATTTTGACAGCTGACAACTTTTCTAGTTGTGTTCAGAGATAATAAGATAAATACAAGTTTTTTTTTGATTCAATTTTAAGGGACTGTTCTTGGATGGAAGGAATGCAGTTGACTACAGAAGCTTGTAAGGGTACAAAATAGATTGTGAGACAGCCTTCTGTGATATTGATGCTGGATGATAGATTAGTGTCGTGTATTTTATATCTCAACCAACAGAGTAGAAATATGAGGAATAGGTACTGTTTCAAACCACTAAATCTTGAGTAATACACTATGTTGGCCTGTAAAAACTAGCCTGAACTATATCTTGTCTTGTTGGTTCATCCTATCCCTGTAGTTAGGTGGTTTCTTTAGACTAAGCTCTAGATAATCTATTTGAAGACGAAGTCAGAATATTGTCACTCAAAGCAATTTTTTTCTTCTTTAGCTGCCTACTTGATTTCCAGGTGTTGAGGTTTCAGTGGTCTCATCCCAGTCTGCACAGTGGCCCAACATTGTTAGAAAGATATGTGTGGACTTCACTCATTTGAAATCTGTCACAGTAAGAAATCAATGTGTGATGTATTATATGGCCAATAGTTCTGATTTCTGGGTTCATAAGAATGTCAAATATCATTACTTCTGCTGAATAACATAGTATGTTTTAATGGTTTCTGAGACTGAACACACTCAAATACTAATAATTATTATAATATTCAAAATAAACCAGGAACATAGAAGAGAAAGAAAGACACACAGAAAAAGAGAGATAGAGACAGGGATATAGAAAATCAGAGAAGGAGAATACAGTGAACATGGAACCTACAAAGAAAAGTAAATCACTCTAGGAGCTAAAATTATGTTACATGTAAAGGGGAAAAAGGGAAAGGTATGGAGGAAATTTAGAAATATTTTACCCTGCTGACAAAATCTAATCCTTTTGTTATCAAGAGGGAGAGCAGCTTGGACTCTAGGGAATGTATCACCTAGGTTCCCATAGCTAGGGTTTAATTTCCCAAGTTTGGCCCCATCAGTAGAAGGGCGGAAGGAGGGAAGGAAGTGGGAGGGAGGGAGGCATAAAACAGTGTGTTTCCTACTCCCTGTCTCCCTTTTACTTTGTCTAAATTCTGTCAATGAACTAGGCCTATAATTATTTATTAATTTGGTGAGTCAAAGAAGCTTTTTCTTACATAACAAAAAACTCAATTCTTTAAAAAGTTTTTCTCAGAGATTATGCATGTCAATGTAGCTCATCAAAGCAATTTTCAATGTTTCATAGTAATAAGACTATGGAAATTGTATAGTATCCCTGCATTTTTATAAATACAAACCTTTCACATGGTCAGAGGCAGGAATATGATGGACTTTAGGATAGATCTGTGCATTGTTCAATCCCAGCACTTGGGAGGCAGAGGCAGGCAGATCTCTGTTAGTTCGAGACCAGCCTGGTCTACAAGAGCTAGTTCCAGGACAGGCTCCAAAACCACAGAGAAACCCTGTCTCGAAAAACCAAAAAAAAAAAAAAAAGAAAAAAGAAAATAAACATAATAACTAAATTTTATTTAACTTCACATTGTCTTCTGTACTGTAATTATAGAAGCATATATATATATACATATATATACAGAAGTATATATACATACTAATCCTATATATTTATACATATGTATATATACTTCTGTCTCCTTAATCTTTACCTATTATTTTAACTTTCATCTATTATTGCTGAATATAAATATTGGTGATATATATTTCCATTAAAACAATAGAAAAATGACTGTAGAGACATCAAATAACTGTTCCTTACAATTAGTAGAAAAGCATGAAGCAGACTTTAGGTCTTTTAAATTTTAGAAGAATTTATATTTGTGACATTCTACTTTCTTGAAAAGAAATTGTCAAATTTTTACATGTCACCTTTTGTTTCTAATCTTCTAACTGATAATTAACAAGAAGTTAACATACTTTCTTCTTAAAATTTCATTAGCTATTCTGAAAACTCAGTAACATTTTCTTCTAAGAGTTTCTTTTTTTTTTTTGCATGTGCTATTACTGTCAGGAGAATGCAATCACGTTTTGACTTTTTATGATCTTGTTCAATCCCTGTCTGAGGGTAAAATATTGAACTTGTAATGCTGCACATATGTTATGTAAATTATAGTAGCATTTTGTATTGCTTTGACCTTTACAGCACTCTATAATTTGATTGGGTGGCTAGTCAACTTTGCAGTGTTTACAGTCTTGCCCTTACTTGGATGGACATGATAAGATATTCCAATTCAACCAATCAAAAATAGAATACAGAAAAGGTCAACACAGTGTAATGTTTTCTTAAGCTACTGTCTTCTTTCCACTAACCAAACAATGCATTCCTAAAAACACAGAGAAATCATTTCAAATAATGTGTATCTGAGTGTCTTAACAAAACATAATGAATTGTTTGATTTGCTTAAGTTCACATCAACTTTCCTGTGTTCAAACTTCATTGTCCTAGGTGGGATGCTTTGATTGTTATTAAGGATAAATTAACATAGACTTACATTTAATAAAATAAATGACTTACATTTATATTATTCTCTAGCCCTCTAAGCCATAATGTCACATGGTGCTCATTACTCACTCTATGGTTCATATATATATATATATATATATATATATATATATATATATATATGATGTGGGAGTGTCATATATTAATCTGTTGATTTCATTGGTTAAGTAATAAAGAAACTGCTAGGCCCATTGGATAGGCCCACCCTTAGGTGGGAGGAGTAGACAGAACAGAATGCCAGGAGGAAGAGGAAGTAAGGTCAGACTCCACAGCTCTCCTCTCCGGAGCAGACGCAAGAGAGACGCCATGCTACCTGCTCCAGGGAAGACGCACGCTATGAAGCTATCCTAAGCCAGGATGGACTTAGGCTAGAATCTTCCCGGTAAGCGCACCTAGGGGCGCTACACAGATGATTAGAAATGGGCCAGAGCAGTGTTTAAAAGAATACAGTGTCTGTGTAATTATTTGGGGCATAAGCTAGCCGGGCAGGCCAGGCAGCTTGGGGTGTTGGGAACGCAGCCCCCGTCGCCACTATTACTACAAATGACGCCCAGATGTGTGGCTAACTGAGTCCACAGAAAGCCTGAGAAAGCTTGGAAAAGAATAGAGTAAAGCGTGTTTCTTGTGGCAATTTCTCGGGTCTACTCTGCTTGCTAGAGGCAAGCAAGCACCTCATCTAAGAGAGGCTTCCTGACTCAGCTTTAGCTGCAAAAGCCTGCAGCTCATTAAGAGGTCCTGCCACGAAACACTTAAACGGTGTTGACGAAAAGCTGAACGCATGCTTTTCGGTTTTCAGCCGTAGCAGGAAAAAAGCTGCGCTGTTTAAAAATGCCGGCTTTCTGGGCCATCCTGCCAGGGCAAACTCTGACTGTTTTTGGCAGGAGGGCCGGCTACCGAGAGAGGACTTGAGTGTTGTCTGTTGTAGCTCGCTGGCTGGCAGGGAACTTGAAACGCCAGTTGTGGCTATAAACATGGCTACAGCCAGTACCTCAGCCTTGAGGCTGGAAAGCTAAGGATCCAGCCGGCAAAGCCACGCCTTTAGTCCTACTAATATTGCTCAGTAATTTAAAGGCTCTTGTGGTCAGAAAAAGAGAGATATACAGTAAAGAGAGCGTCAAAGACTAAGCAAAATTTTAAATGATTTACTGTGTGTTAAAAATATATGCAAGCTGAAAGTTGAAGTTCTTAAAGCAAAAAACAAAAAAAAAAAGGAAGACAGTTGTTGTGTGTACACACCTTTAATCCCAACACTTGGGAGGCAGAGGGAGATAGACCTCTGTGACTTGAAGGTGTGGTAGCACACGCCTTTAATCCCAGTGCCTAGAAGGCAGAGACGAACAGATCTCTGTGAGTTCAAGGTGTAGTAGCAAACACCTTTAATCCCAATGCCTGGGAGGCAGAGACAGGCGGATCTCTGAGAGTTCAAAGACAGCCTGGTCTACAGGGTTATTCCAGGTCAAAGATATATGCTCAAAAAGCAAAAAAGTTAACCTAGGAATGTCACAGCTTAGATTCTTAAGCGCCTAGTGATTTAAAGGTTTAAATCAAAAGTGCTCCTGGATAGTAAAAAATTGCAGATTCACGATAGGACAAATTCAGACATAAAAGATCACACTGTTGGATGAATGTACGTAGGCTTGGGAGAGAGAAGAAAAAGAATATAAAGAATAAAGTTAATGGTTTAAAAATAAAAAAGTAAAAGAAAAGTCTTTAAAGAGACAGAGTACAGAGAGTTATAGATATAAATAAAAATAAGCCGCGTAAAGATGGAAAATTCACAGAGAGTCTGGATTATGTACATTGTGTTTTCTTTAAAATTTTTGACTGTGAAGGAGCTAAGTACAGAGAGACATTTCATTACATGGGCTGCCAAGCTAAACCAGAATGGATATAAGGGTATTACGATTTCAGAATTTGGGTCTAAGGATATGATGCTTTGGAGAGAGTCTTCTTTTGTTTTCACAGAGGATGAGACTCTATGGATTTCTTCTATTCCGATTTGGTATGATGGACCACGTCCTCCTGAAGGGTTGCTGTGAACATCTTCAGAAAATTGCCTTGCTCAACTGCCAACTGAGATAAACCTGGCACACAGGTTACACCCTAAAATCATTAACGACGCCCCCATTCAGCAGGAAGCAGTTTGGAGAGAAAAAACTGCGCCCATGTTCCCAAAATATTGTTTATAAATGTTCTTTTACATTTAAAGGGGGAAATGATATAGGTATGAATAATTTGCATTGATAGAGATTTAAGGTCAATTTTGTTATATGTATAAATGTTTCTGATGTAACTTTTACTTGATAACTGTTTTGTTATATGTAATTTTACTATGTTAAAGTTAAAGCCTTTCTTTTTTTGTTTAAACAGAAAAAGGGGAAGTGATGTGGGAGTGTCATATATTAATCTGTTGATTTCATTGGTTAAGTAATAAAGAAACTGCTAGGCCCATTGGATAGGCCCACCCTTAGGTGGGAGGAGTAGACAGAACAGAATGCCAGGAGGAAGAGGAAGTAAGGTCAGACTCCACAGCTCTCCTCTCTGGAGCAGACGCAAGAGAGACGCCATGCTACCTGCTCCAGGGAAGACGCACGCTATGAAGCTATCCTAAGCCAGGATGGACTTAGGCTAGAATCTTCCCGGTAAGCGCACCTAGGGGCGCTACACAGATGATTAGAAATGGGCCAGAGCAGTGTTTAAAAGAATACAGTGTCTGTGTAATTATTTGGGGCATAAGCTAGCCGGGCAGGCCAGGCGGCTGGGGTGTTTGGGGACGCAGCCCCGCTGCCGCCTCCTTATTACTACATATATATATATATATATATATATATAATTTTCAAACTATGTTAGAATTAATTTATTTTCTTTCCTTTGCTGCAGGACAGTAGTTCCTCACACCCTTCCTTCTGGTCTTTTTGGATGCTTATCTTGTACTTTTAAGTCTCTCAAGGCTCATTTTTTCCCTGGGAATTTGTATTCAGGATGAGGTGTTTTCCATCATTATCCATAGACAATGTCCTTCAAATGTGTGTATCAAGCACTCTATTCTCAATTCTAATATAGCTGTTTACATCTTGGGGTAGTGTTCTAGAAGCAAGCCCGCTTCATCATATCAAAAACAGACCAAAACTATCCGTATTCAATTCGTTCTTTGCCCAATGCTGTGCACAGTGAATGGTTAGCTACCCAAATATATTAGAGGTCATTGTTGATATTTGATTGCTATCATTCCCAACCATTTTAAACACTGTTGTCATGTATCACCTTTCACTTTTATCACTATGATTACCTATTCCAAAATACTAAAAATATTGTTTCTGGGTCCCTGAACACTCATCTGGTACTGTACTTTCAGTCTCTGTCAAAGAGAGTTAAAGTTTTACTTTGAAATTAAAAATCAACAATGTTATTTCATCTTCCATCTTTCCTTTATGACACTACATGCCTCTTCCAGTACAACCAATAGCATCATGTCTATAATTATTTGCATAAATTATAATAGGTGTCTCAACACAAACTACCTTTATTACCCTTCATGTTTCAACTCTGCATTCTACTTCCTAACTTCCTTTGTGGTTGCAAAGATAGTTGACTAAGGATCTTATTCTGGCTACAGTTATAATAGTATAACTATGAACAGCATTTTGAGATTCTGCAAAAAGAGTTACCAGCTATGAAGAAACTATGCATATACCTAATCTTCCTGAGATCTATTTGGAAATATCAGTAATCTAACAAAGGAATAAAACTATTTCAGGAGTATATGAGAAATATTACATTTAGTGCTGTGTTTTTTCATTTTTAACAATTTCTCATAAAATAGTAGAGGATATTTTAAGTTAATTTTTATTTTGAATGTGTGTGTATGTGTGTCTGTCTGTCTGTGTGTACATGCACACATGTACAAGGATATCTCAGAGACAACAACAGATCTCTGGAATTGTGGTTATGGGAAGTGATGTGGGCTTCTCACGTTGGTGATGGGAACTAAATTTCACTTCTCTGGAAGACTAGCAAGCACTCGTAGATGTGGAACCACCTCCCAGCACACATGATGGATTTCAGGAGGAATAAACTTAGCTAAGCTTCTTTCTTCTAAAGTCTCTATAAAATATTCGATATCATTAGTTTCCAGAGTAAATCATTTCTTAAACTCTTTAAGCATTCATTTGTTGATTACTATAGAGAACATTTTTATACATGTGTACAGCAGGGTCTTTTGGGAATATTATGCTAAGTTCAGGAGTATATGTGACAAACAGGAACAAATAATATGTCTAGCTGTGTGAATCTCAGACACAACAAATGAGAAACTACAAAAAAATATAGAGTGCCAAATATCACCAAGAAGAGCATAATTGTGCTGTGAGCAACTTTAATAGGAAACCTGGTTGATCAAGAGAGAAGCTTCATAAAAGACAAGATATTTGAGGGTGGAATCTGACTGACATTGAGTCAGCTAGTGAAAAATATATCATGTGTGTCAGCAGCTTCCAATCTCATGTAGAGAAACTCAAACTCCTGGCGATAGTTTTGAAAGTCTTTTGTGAGACTGTTTCTTATACATGTGCTTACTGAGCTTCCCTCATTATTCAGTTATCAGCTGACATACACCCTCTCCAACTAGTTTAGGAGACCAAGTTTTGATCACCACACTTTTTAGCTTTTCTAAAACTTTAGTGTTGTCTGAAATATCTGTTTGTTTGTTTGTTTTCAAATTCATCATTTGTGTCTCAGGAGAATACAAAATACCTGAGTGAATTGCCCTTTCTGTTTTTTTCTTACTGCATCTGACCAGAGTCTGGTGCATTCATAAGTAACTTACATGATACTTTATATTTAATATGCTCCACTACATTAGAAATATATATAAAATATATTTTCATTTTATTGTATAATTTTCTACATGACCCTAAAACACTCTAAAGTAAAAAAAAATGGTATTATATGCTTTTAATGTTAAACCTTTTCCTAAGTCTTCACTAATCATTGGTAAGTAGATATTCAAATATAAGTGAGTTAAATTCTATTTATAGTTTAAGTATTTTGTTGTTGTTCAAAGTAGGTCTATTAGAATCTACTTCTTTTCTGGAAGTATTTGTCATTTTTCCTTTGATCAACACAGTCACTGGTATCCTTACAAAGCAAAGGTGTCTCCTCATCTAATGTTGTGGGCAAGATTGGCAGTTCTTTAGTCAAAACTGCTTGATGAGACAGCAGAAAGGGCATAAAAATATTATTAGACATTATATAGAAATAACTCTCTCTCTCTCTCTCTCTCTCTCTCTCTCTCTCTCTCTCTCTCTCTCTCTTCTATAATGCCAGTAAAAAAAAAAAAAACCTTAGTTTTGTGTGCCTGAGGACAAAACATAAATTTGTTAGTTTCTTGCTTGCTGACGCACTCAGCACTACAAATCTGACTAAACACATTGGCTATATTAGGCTATATATTTTAATAGAAAGCCACCAATTCTGAACCAAAGAAATCAATGCTCACAGACAGCATTTAGCACTTAAAGATTTATGGGATATATATTGCTCTGATAGACTACCAAAATGCTTTTGTAAAGACAGAATTTTAGCTCTTTAAAGCCTCTTCAGATTTCACTTACGATAAATTAGTTGAACATCAGGGATTTCCCATTAGAACCCTTATACAAATTCCACAATCAAAAAAAAAAGATTTTTGAGGTCATATGGTTCACACCCCCACACACACAAACATTCTGCTAAACATATGCTGGAATCCTGGGAGTTGGGAGCCCGTGTTACATCATCTGAACACCTTTCAACCACTTCTCTCAAGATGCTGGGCAATCAAAGGGCTTTACAGTGTTGGGACATGATAAAAATAAAGCTGCCAAAGTAGGTGGGTTGTGGAAATTGAAGAAAATAGAAAATATCTCCACTTCTGAACACTTTATGCACTGTATGAATACACATGCTAGAAAACCATGGGAACTCGCGCATTAAATGGTCTATTCTGGGCGGTGAGGTAGTGAACATTTTCGGTGATGCACTTTTGTTATTGCAGAATCGCAGTCTCTTTCTGACGTCTTCAGCTTCTTATATAAATGTCTGGGTGGGGTGTATTAGACAGAAATAGTATCACAACTAAATGCAAACATGAATTTTCCTAACACAAAACCAAATTATTCAGACAAAAAGAATCAACTATGTAGAAAATAAAATGAGAGAGAGAGATGAGCTATAATTTATAAAAAACTGAAAGCTAGGAAACTTTTTTGGAAGTAAGTTTTGTTCAAATTGTACTATGAGCCTAAGTGCACATGTCCAATCATTATCCAGATGATGTATAATGTAGCATCCATATATATATATATCAGTTTTTATGTACCCATAGAAACCCACCGTGAAAACAGAAAAACACGATACTTATTTCTGGTACATAGCTTCTAAACAGTATTTTTTGAGTCTTTATTTTAGTAAGCTACTGATAAAATAATTCTGAAAAATAAGATTATTATGGTAGAACAGAAACAATGCTATCAAGAGAACTAAACAGTAGTTTACTTAGATTTTGATGCCACTCCCTGAACACATGATAATTCTCTAATTCCATGGCTGAACAAGTAACCATTTTAATTACACTGTGAAGCAGGCAACATTGTGTCCATGGTAACAAGTATAAAAAGAACTTTGAAAAAAAAAAGGGAAAAAAAAGAGGAGAAAAAATGTGATAACTGAAAATGTGTTTAAATCATGATAAAAGGATTTAAGCAGATGTTATTTTTTCAAAGTGTTATTTTAAAAAAGAATTTTAAAGGGCTCTTGATATGAGAAAAAATCATTTTTGGATGTGTCTTTATGGAAGATTTCTCACCCCTAAATTCTGTAGCTCATGATTGCCATGGGTGATTTTGTTGCCTGTTAAAGGAAATGGGTACGAGAGCAGAGATATGTGAAAGGGAAGTGAAGGGGCCTAAGGCCGAGGCATCAAGGAGAGTGATGCAAATCTTCAACAGTGTCTTTAATAGATTGCATGTCCATTTTCATTAAAGATTGTATTCAGAAAATAAAAACCGCATGTTTGAAATTTGGTTCCTAAATGACTGAAGACAGCTGCACATACTGCTTAGAAAATCAGGTAAAGAAAGGGGCGTGAGACAGCCTGGCCTTCAATGAAAGATGTGTATCCTTTTCATAGCTTTAATAAAAAAGATATTTTTCCACAATAAATCTCTGATATACAATTGCACATAACTTTATAACTGTACATAACATTTCACATCCACACACATATTTAGATGAAGAAGAGATTGTCCTTTTGCAATTCAGGTTCTGGAAATCAGATCAAAGCCACCAGAAACAATTCTCCAAGTGTTAAGAGGTCTATCTTTTTCCCGCTCTGCTCTTGGTTTTCTGTCAATAATTACCTTCTCCAGGAACAGTGAGTCTGTCACTTTGAAATGGGCAGCAATTCCCTAAAGTTAACTACCCCTCAGAGGGTCAGGTTTGTTCCACAGAACTAAGTGTAAGATAAAGTTAACAGGAAATCCAGAGAGGGTATCGGGAAGGAGCTTGCAGAACGAGAGCTTATTTGGGTTGCATGCCCTCTGACTTTTAAATACCTCCTGGTTGAAAGTTGGAGCGCCTACATACAGAAAACAAATAAATAGGGGACTGAAGTTAGACTTGGAGACGTTAACTCTCATCTTGGCTTGCCTCAAATTTGAAGGACCCTAAAATCACTGTGTACAAGATAATTTTCAGATCTTTGAATCTTGACAAATAAAGTGGTTATTTTAGAAAATACTAGCCAAGGGAGGAGAACTCTGAGGATCTGGAGAAAACGTAGTAAAAGAGGTTCAGTGACTATTCAAATTGGTGGTCGCATCTGAGTTTGTATTTGTTATAGAGGATAAGGAGTTAAATGACATAAAGTAATTCTGAATCTAGCCCATTGAACAGAGAATTACATTTCATAGCTCATGTAAAAGGATGTAGCAACTACATAGTCATTTCTAATTCTACAGACATACATGCACAAACGTTTACACACATCTAAAGACACAATCAGATAAATACCTGTATATATCCTTACACAGAAGAGGGATAAGTGGTTGTTCAATAGCTTGCCTGAATCTTATTTTGGAGATCAATTTCATTTTCTGCTACTATTCCACACATGAATATTCCTACTTGACATACCCAAAGCTTCTTTTCACACTACCTCTTTGGCTTAGAAACAAAAGCACATGTGTTTTTCAATGCTTTAGAAATAAAGGGAGACTCTCAAAGTGTAAGATTAATGGGATGTAATATTAATACTATCAAACAGGAGTTTGATTTGATTCAGAAGTTTGCAAGTAAACCTGGGAATGGTGGTGTACACCTTAATCCCAGGACCTGGGAATCAGCTGAGGTAGGAGCTCTGTGGCTTCCTGGCCAATCTGGTCTAAATTGAGAGTTTCAGGTCTAAATTAAGCTATAGAGTGAGAACTTGTTTCAAAACAAACAAAAACAGGACAATAAAACAACAACAGCGAAAGAAACAAAAAGAAAGCAAATGAATAAACAAGAACCCAGAAATTTGAGGATCTCAAAGAGGAAACTCCTTGAAAAGGAATGCTGGTTACATTGTGGCACACTTAACAGGCCAAATAGGTCACCTTCAACCCCACTAAATGAAGACATGACTTAGTGGATGTATGAAACATGGGTACAGCTTTGAGAGGGTACAGTAAACTGCCTTCATTCAAGTCAATGTTTCAGAGAGGCAAGAAAGTGGCCTTTCCTCACCATGCCTCTCAGACCACCCACAAAGGACAAAAACTCTGAGCAGAAACACTTCATTTTAAAGATATATTCTTTTCTCTTGAAAAATGCAAATATTCTTGCAAAATCTTTAAGGCTGGCTCAGTACTCTAAAAAATCCCCAAATCTGGCTTGAGTAGCAGGACTGCGTAGAGATAACCGAGGGAAAAAAAAATGGTGGCGTTACAGACACCTCACAAAACCCTAGACCTTTGCAATGTGGTAGCTAAAGCTCAAACTTGAGGGATCATTATTAATTTTTTGACATTCCCAAGGCAATCTTAGTAATCACTACTTAAATCTTTATCGGCCTTTCCCCCTTCTCAGTGTAAATGGATTAATTAGAGAACATTAGGCTAGCATAGAAAGAAGTGTAAATTTGGAGTGTCAGGATTTGAGCTGAAATCTCAGCTTCCCTCTTTAATCTCTGCTAAGGCCCTGGATAAAGTGTACTAGTTAGTGTCCATGGCTTCAATATTTTCATATTATAATATAGGCCCTAATATTATTCAAAATATTATTTCTATTGTCAGAAGAAATAAAGGATGTTTTGACGGACTGCCTGCTGTATAGTTGTTAAATTTTCCTTCTTAGGACAGTTTCAATCATAATGACACAGTTCTTCACTGGTAAAGAAGATGGGCTGATTCAAAAGGGGTAAAGCCGAATAAATAGAAGGCCTTCTATGTTATATTGCAAATCCTCTTCTGGTTCTTTGACTTCAGGAAGCAATGAGATACATTCTCATCCAGAGGTGACTTCCTTCATCTCCAGGACCAAGTTGGCATCACATGCACCTGATGTGAGAGTAAGCAGATGTTGTCCCATTAAATTCACATTGGTCAAGTGGAGCAGATCTCTCTTGTTCACATCTGCTATTGGAACATACTGCATTCAGAAACTGAGTTTGGTCAGAAAGGAGAAAAATCAAACGGAACCAAAAGCAAAATACTCAATTCATAGACATAAGAGTAAGATCTTAGAAAATACTTTTAAGAAATAATTTCTGGAGGAGGCCATCCTACATGCCTACAATCCCAGGACTAGGAAGGCTCAGGCAGAAGGACTATAGGTTTTAGAGGCTGGTCCTCAGGCCCTCTGCATTTGGGCCACAGTTGTATAGTTTGGTCTGTCTGAGGGACCCCTAGCAGTGAGCCCAGGATCCATCCCTGCTGCCTGAGCTGGCTTTCTGGAAGCCCATTCCCTATGGTGGGATGCCTTGTTCAACCTCAATGCAAGGGGGGTGGGTCTTGACCCTGCCTCAGTTTAATGTGCCAGGCTTTGTTGACTTCCCAAGGAGTGTATGGGGGATCGGTTGCTTGGAGGTGGGCAGCAGAGGGAGGGCAGAGAGCAGGAACCGTGGTTTGTATGTAAAATGAATAAAACATTAAAAATTATAAAATGGGGGAAACATAGGACCAGAGCCAGATCTCTTGCTGCACTTGTGGGTTTTACTTCTGAAAAAAATAAAATAAAATAAAGGCTGGTCTGGGCAACAAAGTAACATTGTGCATCAAGAATGAGGAACAGAAGGAGGGAGAAGATGAGCAAGGAAGTCAGGACCAAGAGGGGTGCACCCACCCACTGAGACAGTGGGGCTGATCTATTGGTAGCTCACCAAGGCCAGCTGGACTGTGACTGAAAAAGCAGGGGATAAAACCGGACTCTCTGAATATGGCGGACAATGAGGGCTGCTGAGAAGCCAAGGACAATGGCACTGGGTTTTGATCCTACTTCATGTTCTGGCTTCATGGGAGCCTAGCCAGTTTGGATGTTCACCTTCCTAGACCAGGACGGAGGAGGGAGGACTTTGGACTTTCCACAGGGCAGGGAACCCTGACTGCTCTTCAGACTTGAGAGGGAGGGGGAGAGGAGTGGGGGGGGGGATGGGAGGCTGGGAGGAGGCGGAAATTGTTTTTTTTCTCAATAAAAAAAAAAAGAAAAAAAAAAGAAAGAAACAAACACAAGTTAAAAAGGCAGCAGTGTTTTTTTTTTTTAAATCAAAATCTAACACTAAAGCAATCTCAAAATAAAATGTTTAAAAAAATGCTATTTGAATATTCAGGTAGATGTTTCATATTTTTAATGAAAAGATAATAATTAATTATTGTTTCTATAATTTTTATTTTTGTGATTGTAATTCAGTTACCATTCTCTCTTGCTTTTGTCCCTCCAAACCTTCCCTATTTTTTAAGAAAGTTGTCAACTCTTGTTTTTCTGTCATATAAACATAATATTGTAAACTGTTAGAACATTGATTTATTTTCGGTATAATTAATTGAATTTTTCTGAGCGTTTGACATGATTCAGCCTAGAAATCACTAATTATTTATAGTAGACTAAATGGCCATCTCATGAAGATTCACTTAACAGCTCCTTTTTAAGGATGTTTTTCTTTGTGCATAAGAAATATTTACCAGTTTCTAATTTCAAAATCTCAGTTTCATGCTGACATTGTAAGGCGTCATCAAGGGGCTGGATAAATGAGTAAAATTCTTGTTAATTATTATTTATTGTTCTTGGGGGATATATTAGTCAGTAAAATGTTTTCAAGTGCAAACAAAATGAGTAAGGTAGATAGCATTCCAGAGAAATGCTACCTGACACTGTTCTTTATCCTACATAAACACACACACATACACACACATACACACACACACACACATACACATGCACACACACACGTGCACACACACATACACACATACACACAGATAATTACACATGCACACACGCACATGCACATGCACAAGCACATGTACATTTTAAAAACTTCATGCTTTCCCTTGAATGGAAACTATTCTATGTTGTTAATAAGTATTCACAAGAATATCACCACTCAGTTCAATGTCCTAATGCAAGGCTGGCACTTTCACGTGGTCTTGTTTTTTATTGTGGATTTTCTGCTATATCTTATACTATTTATATACCTGCATACCGTAAAAGAAATTTAATCAACCAAGCAATGTTGACAATGACCTTTAGAAAATATCTCCTAAACATATTATTAAAACATAAAAATCTATATCACCCGGACTAAGCTGCACTACATATAATTTCCAATATTTAAGATTTTAAACAACAGATCATAGCAAACTCCCATTATGTATAATAAATAGTAAGCTATGTGACAGAAGACAGCCAGCAGGAAGCATTGCATTTTTTTCACATAAAATGTGAAGAAAAACTCATGGCTTATATTTAAATGCATAAGCAAATAAACGCACTATAGGTCAAATAAGTTTTAAATAAAGTCTATATTTTGGGTTGTTTTGTATGGTGCTGTACTATATCATAATGCCTCCCAATTTCAAATTTAAAAAAAAAAATCTACTAGTTGCTCATTAAAGTATTGTAGGTGCGTTTTTGTATTGTACTCTTGATGGCCTAGAAAGACTTCTGAATGTCAACTCTGATGTGTTGTGGCATGTTTGCAGTATAGATCTTACAAAAATGATGGAATAATGAGACATACAAGATGATGAGTCCATTTTACGTACACCAGCATAAAAGTGATCTCTTCTTTTCTCTCCTCTCCTCTTCTCTGATTATTTCTTTCCTTTTTACTTTTGTTACTAACCCAGAACCTAACACATGCTAGCCTGGTGCTCTGCCTCTTGACTTTTTCCACAAATTGAAAAAAGGCCAACGTTGAATGATCAGCAGTTTCTCTAGAATCTAGAATCATAGGATTCTACTGTATGATATATAATAAATATGCAGATACAATTCATTACAACTGGACATACAGTAATTGTTTGCTAAGGCAACTTATTTCCTTGTCAATAACTTAAAAATAGGTTGGAAGGAAGGAAAGATTAAAACTATCTTGCAGATAAGCAGCTAGGCCTCAATCATTTTATCCCCCAGCCTTTTAAAGTTTCTTTCATTACACATTATTCCACAGTGTGGAATTACCTAAACCCAGTATCTACCTCACTAGACATAAAAAGTTGATGGACACCCACTGTGCTACATGCTGTTTCTACTGACATTTTACTGTGGTGGAACACAGAGGTTAGCAACCTCATAGTGCTATAAGCATTGATTTTCATATCTTATATAAAGGAATGCATTGCTTTTGTACCTATTTTATACGGGCAGTAAATCTAAATTTATAATAGTAACCTGGTCATCAGCTTTAACAATAGTGTTGCCTTTTCTAAAACTGAACCAAAGCAAATGAAAATAACAATAAGAAAACTATCCTAACTATTCAAATTTAAGTGCCTATTTGCATACTTGATCATGTACCTGCCCAGACACACTTTTATCCACCACCCACCTGATATTTACAAGGGGATTATTTGATCCAATCTACCACATACTTATAAAGTGTCACATCCGGCTTTGCTCTGTTCACCTCCATAAGGCACAGTTTTCTCCACATAATAGATCAGGTGAAAATAAAGAAAGCATATGAAAAGAAAATGGCCCCCAAAGGGCGTGGCACTATTAGGAGATGTGGTCTTGTTGAGGTAGGCAGTAATTTGTTGGAAGAAGTGTCTCACCATGGTGAAGGGTTCAAAGTCTTATATGTGTTCAATCCACGCCCATTGGAACAGTCCATTTTGTGTTGCCTGCAAACCAAGATGTAGGTTACTTGGCTACTTCTCCAGCACTCTGGCTGTTTCCACGCAATCACGTTGCACCATGATGATAATAGACTAAACCTCTGAAAATGTAAGTCATCCTAATGAAATGTTATTCCTTTATAAGTATTACTGTGGTTATGGTGTCTCTTCACAAATAGAACACCCTAATGAAGATACTAGCTAATAACATTTTCAAGTGACGTCAACAATTACTTATTCATCATCATGTCTCAGAAGTCTTCACCATCCACTTGCTTCAAAATATGCCACCTGTGGTTGGATTATTTAAGAGATACTTCCCGAAAGTGAACGAAAATGTGGCTTCAAGCCTAAATGGCATTTTAAACTTCTAATTTAGCAAGCTGAAAATGGTCTCCTTTTTTAAGAAAAAAAAAATGTTCGTTTGTTCTTTATTTATCACTATTGGATTTCATGTAAGGTACAAAATGAGTTGTGTTTTATTTCTTTTTTTTAAAGTCATAAAATTGCCAGTTCCTGTGTAGTTAGGATTCACCCTGGTAATGATTTAGAATGGGAAATTATTATCTTATTGGTTTTTTTTGAACACCAAAAATAGGGAATGTGAGATTTCAAGTTAACATTATTTTTTCAGGTTATTCCATTTAGAATCTTGTTATATTTCTTTCTCCTGTCAAACAGCTTGTATCCAAAGTTAAAATGAACTCACATATGCAGCCTGTGTGATCCCGAGTACCCTTTCAAAGTTCCACAGGGCTCTGCCAAGTGAAATTTGTCCATCAGCCCATGGTTCATTAGAGACCACAAATCAGTTGAATGGGAGGTGTTTTGCAGGAAACTATTCAAACCTAAGTTTTGCTAGCATCCTGATGAATAGAACAGCCTAGGAAAAAGAACTTTCATCTAAGGGCTCCGAGGCAGTTAAGCTGGTGATGGCTTAGGTCTATAAAGCTAATTGGGCAGAGAAGAAGAAGGGCAGCGATATGGTCTGGACACAGAAAGGAGACATTTCTTGGGGTTATTGCCATGTAGAAAACTGAGAAGAGTGATCTATAAATGAAATTCACTAAAGAATTATACTTCAAGAGCATTTTCCAAGCTGACAAAAAAATCGCAATGAACTTTTAAGCTGTAATGGTTGCTTCCTGTTAATGTGAAGCTATTTTTGCATGTAATAATGTCATTACTCCAGTTTTATTAGTATCAACTTATACTATAATGCTTTTAGCTTTATAAATATTCTTAATGCTAACTTTAGGATATTAATATTTTTTAAATAGAACTTCAATTTTAAAAGGAAAAATACTACTACAGTTACAAACAGATGTATTCTCTTGTCTCCTTCATCATTTCTTATGCCAGGTACATATACTAGGAAGCTTTTAACACTGAATTTTCTCTATAGCTCTGTGGAGACATAAAGTCTATATTTCAGAGTCTGAGACACACGATGAAAATCAGGTAGATACCTATGCTACAGTTATAACATTTTTAACAAGAGCTTTGCAGGAAATAAATCTCATAAAACTCAAGCATACCAAAAATGATTTCATGTATCTTTCCGACTAAGATTGGTAACGTACAAAAATTATGTGCAAAGTTGCTTAATTGCTAAAGATTTTGATATTCAAGAAGCTGAAAGACATTCTGTGTGATGAATGCAAATGATAAGCTATCATTTCAAATTGTTCTCATATACTAAGCTGTTTATTAAATCAAAGTTTGAATAGAATAACTAGATAGCTTTAAAACAAGCAGTCAAGAATTTGCTCCCAGCACAGAAAAAAAAATCTCACTAAGTGGAAATAATACATTGTCCTAAACCTTCTTTGGAAGAATTCTAAGCTTGAAAACTCAAGAGACACTGTCATCTGTTACACAGTTTACAGTAAGAAAGAAGCCCAGTCAAATTGTAGAGTTTAAAGGCAGGTATCCCTGGCAGGATGAGGATTAGGAAAAATCACTTATCTGCAGGAAAGGAAGGGACAGTGGGCATAGAACTCTATCTCCCTGCTCCCAAGGTGAACTTTACCTGTGGAACTCTACACAGATAATACAATGCTTCATCTGCTTATCATAATCTAGAGTTTGAATACAGAGGCCACCATGCTTTGGTTTTAACTCTCCACTCACACTTGCTACTGTAACTAATATCAGTTGCCTCCCCAGCCAAGGGGAAGGGTGGATTAAATGCCCTGTTTCCTAATGGTGTATTGGTCATTATGAGCCATGCCCCCCCCCCAATGCTCAAACTTCCTAGAAACTGCCAGCCACCACTCATCTCATTAACATGCAAATGACATCAACATGATATTCTTTGAATTTGGATACTTACTTTGCTTTGACAAATGAGGAGAAAGATCCAACAAAGTTGAGAATATAGCGAAGTGCTAGACTGCCTGCCTAGAATACACAAAGCCCCAATTTCAACTCATTTAGGTGTATCTGTGTGTGTGTGTGTGTGTGTGTGTGTGTGTGTGTGTGTGTGTGTGTGTGTGCTCAAAACAACACAGTAACTTTCTTTTCCTTTTCTTGAGTAGATAATTTGTTAACTAGTGGAAAATCTGTAAACCTACAACTACAAGTGAAAAAAATATATTATACAGTTAGATTAGAATATATCTTTATCATATAATCTTAGAGTTGGTAAATATTTTGTGGTCCATTCACTGGTCAATTTTATGGCATCCGAATCCAATTTTGGCATTATGACATTGTTCTCAGGACTTCATATTCCTTATTATCGATCATAAAAGATTTTGTGATTTTTCATTTACCTACTTTCCATATCTTTCAATTTGCACGTCTTTCCCTTCTTGAATAATATTGTAGCTATTATAGAACCTTCGACTAGATGAAAGAACAGAGTAAAGTTGAGATTCCTCTTCATTCTAAACACTCTTTGAAAACAAATGTATTTGAGATGCATAGCTGAATTTAGTCTTATTGTTGAAAGTATTGTTCACCTTGCCATCTTTGGCATCAAAATGCGTAAATCTCAGAATTTCTCTGAGAATTCACACATCTAAGGGGGAGAAAAGCAAACTACAGTGAGCAATTCTTCCACTGTGAAAAATAGCAAAATTCCACACCTACAACAAATTGCAAATTTTCACATATTTGCTTGAGGCAAACATTTGCAATGTTCACAGCAAATAAGGTTTTTGGCTTCAATACACAGTTTTTAAATCTTCTTTTACCCCCACCTAGAGAAAAAAAATCACTCTATTTTCAGACAACCAGAAAAAAAAATACATGAAGAAATTTACCTGTAATATCACACTTATTGTGAATGTTTTAATTTTAGACTCTAAGCATTTGGATGAAAGATAAATTCAAAATGAATGTCCTTGATTCACAAGCAGACCATGAAACATAATTTTTGTTGGGACCTGAGGTACTAGATCCATTTTTATCAGCATGATTCTTCTTAAATGACTAACTAGTGTTTTGGGGAAGTGTATTTTTTTTTCAGTATTCAAATCATAGAAGAAGCCAAGTTTTCTCCCTCTTTTTTAATTTTTAATTTAATACTCTTATGCAATGTTTCTCTGGTCAGAAACAATGGCCTTTCACTATCAGCTTGGAAGTGCAGATAGCTCCCTTTTTATTTCTCCTAATAATTAGTCAGTACTAGTTTAATTGAAACCTCATAAAGCAGAGACAGTGCAAAATTCTCACCATGCTTTCTTCCTAAAATATTTTGTGGAATTAAAATGAAAGCACAGCCCTCTTTCAATAAGAACGTTGGAAATTATACATAGATGACCTATGGGAGTATTTCCTACAATGACATTATCCACAGTTTTTATTTGATGGAAAAAATTAAATAATAAAAATCTATTCTTTAAAAGTTGGACACTTCCTTTGTGATACATGAAGGCGTATCATTTAACCAGTTGGTTCACTCAGACTTCCACAACCATGCACTCTGCTTTATACTATTTGTTGTATTTGCTTAGCTGTCTTATCTTATGGAGCAGTATTACATTCTCTCTCTCCTCCCCTTCTCTGTCTCCTTTTCTTCTTGTCCTGTCTTTCTCTCACTCTCCTTCTGTGTGTGTGAGTGTGTGTGTTTTTATGTTGTGTAACAGAGAACAGTATGTTGCACAGCCATCTGCTTTTCTTCAGGTTCCTGGTTTCAGAGGAATGCCATCTTAGAGCACAAAACAAATAGCATCCTGCTTCTTTAAAGCTATAACTTCCCTCTGAAGAAAAAAAAACCGCAAAACTTAAACTTTTAAGGCCAGTTTTAAAGAATAATCAATCCTGTCTCTTCTTATCTTGCCAGGTTTCTCTTCCATATCTTTCTTCTACTTCTGTGCTAGCTACCATCACTTGAACATTATGCCAAGTCAGAGCTCAGCTGGATCCAGTTTATGCTATGCAGATGTATCTCCCGCCCATCCACTCCCCATCTGTGATAAGTCGGAACTCAACTTACATATCTTCTTCAATATCATTTTTATTGGTATCACATTTCTACCTTCTGTATTTCTCCATATATAGCACATCAGTTTACCCATGAATTTATAAATGAGTGTTTGTCAAATATGCATCAAGTATTTATATAAGATGGAGACAAACACCAAGGGTTTAAGGGAAACTTTGCCTATTTTAAGTTTGCAGTGAAAGATTCTGTCTTGGTCCAATTATCCAGTGAACCTAAAGAACAGAAACTGGCTCATTTTCACACACCACTGATTTAAAATGGCAAGCAAGTATAATATCTTTGAATAGGTTATGCTGTTTCACTGTGTGAATATATATATATATATATATATATATATATATATATATATATATATATATCGAATATGCTCAAAATTTCATTTGTGGAAGAAATTAGAGTAAAACATCCCCAAAAGGCAGGAATTATTCACATAAATGTAGGTTTTACTTAAATTAATTTTATATGTAACTGGTACATAAAACATAAAAATATGCATATTTATGGACTACTATGCAATGTTTTCGTACATTTTTTTTGTATTTTGTGCAATGTTTAAGTCAAATTTGAGCCCTCGATCTTCTCAGGGCATCTCAGATTTTCAAAGTGAAAGCATTCACAGCCCCTTGCTCTGGTGTTGTGAACTACAAATCACACTCTTATCGCACATAGCTGCCATACTCTGCACCAGTGCCCCAGCACCTGCCACCCTTGTCTAACTGCGACTTACAGCCACGTGGTAAAAACCTGCCCCATACTCTAAATAAACAACATTCTCTCAACTTCTGCTAAATTAGTCATTTGAAAATTCAATGTATGTGTAAGATCACAGAACATTTTTTTCCCCTAGACCTGGCTTATTTCATTTCACAAAACCACCCCCAGGCCCATTCATGTTTTCTCAAATGCTGATTCTATTCATTTCCATGGCTGAATACTAATCCCACCATGCAAATATTTTGCATTTTCTATCCCCATATAAATGCTTCTTAACATTTTTGTTTTCTCACGTTTAGCGTTTGTCTTATGGCTATTATTGTTGTGATGAACCACCATGACCAAAAGCAATTTGAGGAGAAAAGAGTTACTCAGCTTACATTATTTGGAGTCCTAGTCCCTTGAGAGAAGCCAGAGTACAAACTCAAACAGACTAGGAACATTGAAACAAGAGTTGATAGAGAGGCCATGGAGGAGTGCTGTTCATGCATTTGCTACTCATGCCTTACTCAGCCTGCTTTATTATAGAACCCCGGACCTCCACCCCAGTGGTATCACCACCCACAATGGGCTGGGCCCACTCCAGTCCTTCACTAAGAAAATACCCCACAGGCTTATTGGCTTATATCCTGAACTTCTGGAAACAATTTCTCTAATTAGTTTCCCTCCTTTAAGATGAATATTGCTTGGGTCAAGTTGACATAAAATTTGCCATCAGAGCCATCATGTTCAATCAACTAGAACTGGTAGTTCTAGTCTTAATTTGTTAGAGATGTTTGTATGTAATTCATAACTATACTACTTTATGTTCCTCCCTACAGTTTTCTAGGCTTTTTCTAGTCCTCAAAATTTCAATCTTTGGTCTTCTTCATGATAGCCTTTTCAATCTTGAATGAGGTGATAGCTCACTGTGGCTTTAATTTGCATTTTCCTGATAATTATTCACGGTGAATTATTTTCATATACCTGCTTGCTTTCTTCCTTGTTATCATTCGAGTAAACGTATCTTCAAAAACATTGAATTTTTTCTGCCACACAAGTGAAGATACAATAAATCATGGAGGGAAACCCCCCCACGGGTATGTTTGGGGGAACTTCCCCTTTTTGTGAACAGCAGTTTCTGTGGCAGCTTCCTACTAAAATGTCCTTCGCCACTCAGGTTGAAACGTGGAGCTTTCAACGAATAACTGAGCTTTTCTCTTACGATGTTATTGGAGTGTGCATCTTAAATGCATGATAGATAAAATTTTAAATGTTCCCTTTTTTCCCTTTATTTAGCATGTTTAAAAGAATTTTACCTTTATTTCATTAAATCAAGTAGAGTCATACCTTTCCAATTCCAATATAAACAGAGAATAAATATAAAACAGAAAAAATTCCCCTAATTAAAGAATGATTACAGAACTACGACTAACTGATAAAAATGCACTGATTTTCTGCCTTTAATTGTGTTATAAAGCTTATTTTTCTCTATGTGTGTCTGCGAAAGTGTCGGTTATGCTTTAAATTTTTCCTAAGTGGCACGTCGTGAGACAGACATTTTTTTCCTTGCTTGTACACTTTGGGGACTTATTCATGCTCACCTAAACAACTCTGCACCTTTTAACTGAGTTCATTTCCTGTAATGACAATGTCAATAGGAACATCACTTATTCAGTGTTGACTAAGTGCCCACTTAGGACCCACTGCTTCACTGCATTATCTTATTTGTTCTCCTTGGGAGCCCAAACAGAGAGAGGACATCACCATTATAGATAACGTTTTCAAATAACGAAACTACAACCCCTAGAGGTGAGGTCAATCAATTCATTTAGTTACAAGCTGGAAAGTGTTGGGATTAAAATTAGAATGTAGGTTCTCAGCCCAGAAAGCACACATTTCAGCATGATCCAACGCCTTTACTTTCTCAAGTCCAGTTTTATCTCTTAGTATTTACTTTACAGTTTTGAGTGCAGGAGTATTTCTGTTTCGATATCTAGTGCTGGGAGTCGTTAGTGTCATTCTAAGTAGAGAAAATACTCAAATTTCACTGGTTCATTACTGCACAGAGGGCAAAGGGTGAATTTAAAAATGACTCTCCTTTACAAACTTGGATTTGACTAATCTGTCTCACATTGCAGATCTGCCTGCAGGTTGGTTTCTACTACTCACTTAACCATCCTTCCTTGGCTAGGTTCTTGCTGTATCTCCTACCTAGAAACCCCTTCTTACATGTCTATATCTGAATCTGAAGCATTATTCACCAGCTGAACATAGTCCTCATCTTTAGTAATGCTCCTAGTCACAAGAGCTAAGAGAAATATTAACCTTCCTAACGTAATGTCTAATAAATTAATATGGGTATTGTGCCATCCTAAAGCATCATCAATAATCTAATGTAACTGAAAGTTTTTATCTTTCCTGATTTAGAGAAGATTAGATTTTGTAATTAATACAGATACCTGACTATTTTGTAATAAGACATTGTGTAAGCAATAAAAGGGTAGTGATAATCTTTTCAATAAGTTTACTCCTATTGCTTAACTTCTGGGGAATGTGGGAAGACCTAGCCTCTGAGAGCCATTGGATTTCATCAGCATCATTGTCAGACTAAACAGTTCATCTATATTTTCAAATCTACAATGCTTTTATTTTATTTACCCTCTTTATCATTACATACAGTTTACTTTCAATTATAATTCAGAGAAACTATATTATTAAATACAAATAAAGCTTCTCTACCAAATAAATCATGGTGGGCAAAGCTATTGAGTATTTCTCCTATGACACTAACCTAAAAGAAGAACTGTGCCTCATGATATCACAGTGTAAAAAGGCTTGAAGGATTCCCATCTCTTTATATTTACAAATTAATACTCAAATAGTTAGAAACAGTTGGTAGTCTAGTAATGCCTAGGGAGGCTAGAAGGCTGAGATAAAATGTTTAGAAATTATTTTGGTGGATGGAATAAATCAAGAAAGTGAAATTGACACCTACCTTATATATAAAAATATTGATATCTGTGTAGGCTATTGTCTTAAGTGACCGAATGAATATATTCCATTGCCGTAAAGCAACTAGAAAATTATTACTAAGAGAATAGATACAAAAAAAAAATATAAGCTTGAACAAGAACTGTAGTGGCCTTTCTTTTGGGCCACCAACATGCTCCCAAATCATGACAAGGAGACAAAACTGATTGTGATTGCTTGGTCTTAATTTAGGGTCATTCTTGCTAGTCCTAAACTTAATTTATCCTGTTTCTTTTCATCTACATTTTGCCTCAGGGATTTTTACCTTTCTTTCATTCTATATGTCCAATTCTGTATCTGACTGGGTGGTGGCTTCCTGACTGGGTGGCCCCAGGTGTCTCCCTCATTTTCTCCCATCTTCTCTCCCTTCTTTCCTACTTTTTATTCTCTCTGCCTCCCAGCACTGCCTATCTCTCTACGGCCTAGCTATTGGGCATTCATCTTTTCATTAGACCAATCAGGTGCCTTAGGCAGGCAGGGTAAAACAGCAACACATCTTTACATAATTAAACAAATACATCATAAACAAAAGCAGCCCACCGTTACATAATTAAACAAATACAACATAAACAAATGTAACACACCTTTGCATAATTAAAGTAGTATTCCACAACAAAGATTACCAGCACCGAACAATATAAACAAATTATATGATTATATAATAATATAATGATTAAAAACAACAAAGAAGAAACAATTTTGTGGGAAAAAACAGCTGATCTAAAAGGGGAAGCTGATTTAAAACAGTAGAGTAATTGGAATTTGCTCATTCCAGCTTTTACTAAAGAGTAAATGAAAAAAGGCATATATAACCTGTGCAGAAATATTACGATAGTAAAACTAAAAGTTTATTATGCAAATAATGCAATGGTTTTATTCCTTTGCAAATCTTTATAGTAAAATCTATTTGCAAAAAAAAAGAGACTAAAATAACAAGTTTGGATGATCTGGTGAGAAGAATCCAGGAGATGTAACTGAGACACAAATTTTAAAATTTCTGAAGTGATTGATGTACATGGGCAAAGATAAGAGCAGGATAAGCATGGGTTAATAGAGAGATTATTAGTTGGGTTTAGTATAAAAATTGAAAGATGATTTATGGAAACATAACATTATAATGACTCCTAATGATATTATACTATATCTATTGATCAATGTCTTCCTCAGCCCTCATCACAGAATCTTCCTTTTTCAACAGAAGGGAACACAGACCCACAGATGGACAATGTGTAAAGAGACTTTGGAACACACAGTCCAAAATGGGATGTCTTTGTCAAACACTTTCTCTTAGAGCTCTGAGAACTATGCAGAAGAGGAGGCAGTAGTGTAGGAGCCAGAGGTGATGGATGTCACCAAGGTAACAGCATCTTACAGACACAAAAGTACTGCCAGACATGTTATCTCAAGAGCACTGTGGCAACATCCACAAGCCATTCACAAATTCAAGTAGACAAGATCCCCGAATGAGAGGAAGGAATGGATGTGAGTTCCCATCCCTACTCTAGAAGCTGTCTTCAATGCACAACCACTTGCAATGAAAAAATTAGTTTTTTCTAATGGGATCTCACTGAGTATGTTAAGGGTAGTTCCTGTGGCCATCAGTAAACACCCAGCAAAAAAGTAAGTCAGAATTATGCTTGTATATTTCTGTATCACGTTGCTTGATTTGAGCATTTTTAAAATCTTACACACCTTTTGCTTGTGTTTTTATAGGTTTGGTTTTGAGTATGTGTTTGTGTATGTTCCTTGTGCCTTTGTTATTCACTCTTTTGCTTTGTTTCTGTTTTGTTTATTCTGGTTTGTTAGTTTTCTTCTATAACCTGTTGTTTTCTAAGAGATAAAAAAAGAAGCTATGGAGTTGGACATGTAGGGAGGTGGGGAGGATCTGGGAGGAGATAAAAGAGGGAAAACAATTGTTTTAATAAAAATAAATAGAACACAACACTAGCAAAAAAGGAAAGATGGTTTAGCATAAGGTGATGTTAAAAAATCATAGCAGGAATCCTATTCCACAGATGCATTTATCCTTCCTTACACACTCAGACAGATTGACATCCTCTAGCCCCAGAGCATAGACTAATATATTCCAAAATAGACACTTCTTATTTCATGGGAAATAATCTTTATTGGTCAGTTTCCAAGTTCTTATTTTTGCTGTGTGATAACTAACATATCCAACACAAATAAAACTATATTGTTAAATGACAAAGGAATGCCATTGTAGGATAAAGGAGCCATGAAACAGTCAAATAAAAGACTGCAATATACTTATATGTAAGTTAATAAGTAATATTCATTTTTAGTGGAAATTAACATGAAATCTTCATGACATTTGTCTTAGTGCACTTATTTTACATGGACATGAACATTTACTGAGCACCTTCTCCATGCGAAGTACTCAATAAACAGTACCCCAACGTGAAATGAATTGCCTAAGACACGGGTACATGGAAAAATAATTAAAATGAAATGCGGCGCTGATTTTCAATCAATATTTGAGAAACTGTAAGTTAAAATATAATAAAAAATTATATACTGCCATGTGACTATGGCATGGCAAATAGAAAATTTTATTTAAAATTTACTTGACCACACTTTAAATATAGTAAAATAATTTCCTTCAAAATCTTAGTTCTGAGAGTGGAGCAGGTGTGGGCCAAAAGGAGATGTTGTGTGTGGAGGCCCTCTCATAGAGGAAAGACAGGTAATCTGTCCAGCAGACGGTGAATGACTACCACATCTAAGGCTGTTGAAGTCTTGCTACAGAATGAAAAGCCATATTCCCCTTTGTAAATAACACTGTGGAATGCTGCAGACATGGGTGGGGAGCCCTTTCTCACATCAAGAGAAAGAGTGTTTCCCACATGGCTGAATCCCAAAGCTTTGTCAATCCTTCATCTGTCTGCTGTGTCTGACTTTAGAGGATTAACGCTAGATGGAGTCAAGATGGAAGCTGTCTCCTCCATTCTCAGAACCACAGAACATCTCTGCGGAGCCTGAGAGACCCACAAAGACTCTGAGGGAGACAATCCAACTGAGGATGAATTGGCAGAGCTCGCAGTATTTCCAGAACAAATAAAAAGAAGGCAGGTCCCACGGAAAGATGCTTTAAAAAAAAAATGGTCTCAAGAAATCCGAAGAAAAGACAGCAGAATGGACCTATTCCTAGCAGAGAAAAGCAAGGCTAATGATGTGAGGCTCACATATAGGCGAGTAGAATGGGAACGAGGCCTTAGCCGACAAAGGAGGACTTAACTGCTGCAAAGGGCTGTACTTGGTCCAGTGGGAGGCTATGCCTAGCAGGCCCTGCAATAGCATGGAGCTGCCACTGCTCGCCCTCTCAGGGGTGGTTGTGGGTAAGAGCATGAGTGACCTTTCTTTTGCCATCTCCTCCTCCCCCACCCCTCTCTGCTGCAAGTGTGATGGGTACCCAGTGAGGAGCTGGCAGGTTGGTCAAACAGTGCTGAGGTCAGAAAGGCATGTAGAAGGGCCTAGAACACTTTGGGATCCTACCTACTCAGCTGCAAATTACCCTGACTCTGGGCAACAACAGAAGGGAATCTCAGCAATAGTCCAGTATTTTGATGCTTCAGAAACCCAAAACCTTGAACCAGACTATGACTTTTTGTGATTAGAATTTGTATGTAAAGCTGTTTGGGCACATACATACATACATACATACATACATACATACATACATACATACAAATATTCTGACACACAACGGTTTGCAATGCCACTTTGGTGAATAAATGGGTGATAGAGAAGTGGAAAGATGGAGGACTGAAGCAATACAAGATACAGAGAGAGGAGAGGCAGAGTTAGAGAGTAGGAGACGGCAGTGACAGCTGTGGGATAAGGCTGTGGTTGATGGAGGAGCACAGCTTTGTCTTGTAGGGCCAAGCAGGGTGGTGTTCCCCAGCCTGGAGCTTGAGTAGGCTCCACCCACACACTCACTGCCCAGTACATGATCACCCTGCCTCTGAGCAATGGCCGAATGGAGAATGCTTCATTTTCTGGATTGGGTCTCTTGGGAAGACCTCCATGGTCCTCTCTTCCTCCGGAGGTCATGTCTATGCCTGTGGTCTGTGCTCCGGCTGGAGGCCTTATGGAAGTCCATCATTTTTCAAGCTGGCTGACTGGGGGTTATGGGCAAGGAAGATTCTTTTGCTGTGGTATTTATGACTACAGAAGGAGAGACTTTGAAGGCTTCTGCGCCACCTCATCCCCCCAAAGGTAGATAGATAGATGATAGATAGATAGATAGATAGATAGATAGATAGATAGATAGATAGATAGATAGATAGATAGATAGATGAAAGATAGATGATTGATAGATATATAGACCGATGATAGATAGATAGGTAGATAGGTAGATAGATAGATAGATAGATAGATAGATAGATAGATAGATAGAGATAGGTAGATAGAGATAGGTAGATGATAGATAGATAGATAGATAGATAGATAGATAGATAGATAGATAGATAAAAATAAACAGTCTAGGCAGGAAGTCGTTGAAGAAAACCTGTAATACTATGATGTGGATGCTGAAGTGTAGCTCTTCAGAGTTGCTGACTTCTGAAGGGGCAGGAGGCACACTCTGTTTTCTTTAATGGTCTGGCCACTGGGAGTTTGACCACGCTTCAGTGAGTATATGGGTAACACAAATAGCACTTGTACATTTTTTTTTCTTTTTGTGGGAGGAGCAAGGGTGGAAGAGGGGTTCTGGAAGGAATGGGAAGTGAAAGTGATCAGTGTGCATTGTATTAAGTACCCAAATTATCAATAGAAATATTATGTTAGAAACAGACAGTAAAGATGAACAAACTCTTATAAATAAAAGACATTTCGGTTGCAAAAAACCACAACAATAAATAAAAGTTTTGACACCCTCCTCCACTGTCAGGCAAACCAATGCAGTTCTCTCTCCTTTAAACCACATTAGAACTATGATTTATGGAATTTAAACTCCAAAAATCATAACATTGCACTCAGAGGTAGATGATAAATATAAAAGGAGAAAACGAGAAAGAATGAATGCAGGTGAAATAAACAAGTTTACTTGAATGGCAAAAGAATCCTTACTTAAGGCTAAGACCAAGAAATCTGATAGGAGCATTAGTTAAATATGCTCTGGAAAAACCTTTAATTACAATAATGAAAAATGCATTCTGCTAACAACCGGGATAAGTAAACTATATAATAATGATTAAACAACATAAAATTAGCTAAATATTACGAGTAATTATGGGACCAGCTGAGTCAAAAATACAGATTTTTATTATCAAATATTGGAATTGTTAGAGCCAAAAGATGAGAAAAAAACAACACTGAATTTCTCCTGTTATTCAAAATAATTTTGATGTTCTTTCATTCAACAGACACTCTGTACTGAAATAAATTTATGGTGATTAATTTCTTTGGAATTTTAACATATTTCTAGAAAATTTATATAAAATTTTAAGAAAATAAAACCTACTATAAAACTAGAGGGAGACATGAAAAGATGAGATGAGGGATACCAAGAAGTTTACAGGGATTCATAGTCAGGAGAAAGGATGGTACATGCCTACCCAAAGAAAGACTTCTTATCATCACCCAGCTACATCTCAAGAGCCCCAACCAGAAACCAGCTGCCCAGTAATGATTCTGCTTGTTACCTTGGGAACCTCACTTGCACCTCAATACCTTTCTCCCTCTCTGTAACCATTATGGAAGAATATATATTTGCTTCAATGCATACTTTTCTTTAACTGTTATGACTTATTGCTTTCAGAAAATAGAAATTATAAAACAAAGTATTTTTGAAGATATCACATAATTCATTCCCAGGATTTGGAAGAATTGAGATGGACCTGAAAAGTTGAACTTATGACATCACAACAATATGATTGACTAAAAAATAACTGTATAATGAAGACACTAGTTGACATGCCACTGTGGTAAGTTCATACCTCCAGATGAAGAGCCACAGGCAATCAATGACTGGTGAGTGAGAAGAAAGGAACAATTTTTGCCAGAGACAACCTTTGACATGTTATCCGATCTAAAATAGTCATCTCTGAACATATGAGCAATGCAAAGTGGACTTCCTGTGGTAAAATACCTCTAATGGTGCAAGAGTGAGGTTTTATTTGGAACTAAATAACATATGTCAAATTGGACTTAATAGAAATGAAATCATAAATCATACCTGCACACACTGGCTCCTTTGCTTTCTTTGGGTTTTGTTTTAATACAGAGTCTTAATATATGCAGATTGGTTATATTTATATGTATTATATATATATATACACATATATATATATATATATATATATGTGTGTGAACTTTTGAGTTGAGGGACACAGGAGAAACTGCAAATGAAAAGGACAGAAATAAATAGTATAAATAGTGTACTGGTATATAGTTGACTAGCATTCATGAAACCCATTTTTTCAATTCCCAAACCACATAAACCGAATATCATGGTATATGCTTGTAATTCTAGCCCATGGAGAGTACAAGCAGGAGGGTTAAGACTCAAAATTATTCTCATTGACATAGTAAGCTCAATGGGCAGCTTTGAATACATTAAGACCCTATCACAAAAGAAGACAAAGAGAGGAGAGAAAACAAAACCAAAAAAGAAAAAAAAGAGGAGCCAGTGTCAAAAAATAATTTAAGGTCTTAGCTGGGATCATTGTAGATTCCTGGGAATTTCTCTGGTGTCAGGTTTCTTGCTAGCCCCATAATGGCTCCCTCAATCAAGATATATCTTTCCTTCATCTGTGTTTTTCTCTTATCTTGACCATCCCTTTTCCTTTACCTTCAAATTCTCCTCTCCCTCCCCTTCTTCTCTCCTCCTCCCCTTCTGCCCTCCATTCTCCCCCCATGCCTACACGCCTAATTTTCTCAGTAGATTTTGTCTCTTTTCCTTCCCCAGGGGTATCTATGTATTTTTTTTTAGGGTTCTCCTTGTACTTAGCTTCTCTGGGTTTATGGGCTATAGGTTCTTTATCCTTTGCTTTACAGCTAGTATCCACTTATGAGTGAGAACATACCATGTTCATCTTTCTGGGTCTGGGTTACCTCACTCAGGATGTTTTTTTTTTTCTAGTCTCATCCAATGCAAATTTCGATAGTTTGCTACCACTGAGTAGTACTACATTGTGTAAATGTTCCAAATTTTCTTTATGCATTCTTTGGAGAAGGGCATCTAGGTTGTTTCCAGATTCTGATTATTACAACTAATGATGCTATGAACATAGTTGAACAAATGTCCTTGTAGTATGATTGAGCATCCTTTGGTCATATACCCCAAAGTGGTAATTGCTGGGAGCTGAACTGGCCTTGTCCTGTAGCCAGATGATGACTATCTTAAATGTCATCATAGAACTTTCACCCAGCAACTGATGGAAGCAGATGCAGAGATCCACAGTGGATCGCTGGGTTGAGCTCCGAAAGTCCAATTGAAGAGTGGGAGGAGTGAGAATTCGAGCACAGAGGTCAAGACCATGATGGAAATACCCACTAAAACACCTGACCTGGACTAATGGGAGCTCACCAACTCTGGCTTGACAGTGAGGGAATAAACATAGGATCAAAGTAGGCCCCCTGAATGTGAATAATGGTTGTATGGCTGGAGCCAACCGTGGGGACACTAGCAGTGAGACCAGGATTTACCCCTATTACTTGTACTGTCTTTTCGGAACCCATTTCCTTTGGAGGGACACTTTGCTCAGCCTAGACATAGTGGGCAGTGCCTTGGTCCTGCCTCAAAGCAATGTGCTAGACTTTGTTGGCTCCACATGGGAAACCTTACTCTCTCTGAGGAGTGGATGGGGGTTGGGATGGGAGGAAGGTGGAGGGAGTGGGAGGAGAGGCGTGAGTGGAAACTAGGATTGATATGTAAAATGAGGAAAGATAGTTTTATTTTTAGAAACAAATAAATTAATCAAAAAATAATTTAAAATAACTGAAACACTGGTTATAGATTTTAGGCTTGAGCCTTTAGAAAAATAGTTTTCTCAACTTTGTTCTTCAATTTTTTTTTCCTGAAAAACAACTGAAATTTTTAATTGTACTAACATTTCTGTGATCCTAATTTGTAAATAGCATATTCACTACAGCAATGAGTTCTTACACTTAAAATTTTATAACTATAAAAAGAATTAATTTTAATGAATAAAAATCCATGTATATGTACACGTATCTACTCATAATAACCGTATAAATACCTGCTATCTCTATATGATGAAACGTAAGATAAAATAAACGGAAAGATATTGATGAATTTATTTGACTATTTTTTGGTGAAAGAGAGAAAGAAAGAAAGGGTCCCCTGATTGTGGAGACCTGGAAGCCTCACCATGTGCCATCTGCTTGCTGGAGAACCATGAAGCCGCTGCTGCAATTTCGTCCATGTCTGCAGGCTTGAAAGCTATATGAGCAGATGGTTCAGTTCTTGAGTTCTTGATTCCTGTTCAAAAGTCAGAGAATAAGGCATGGGGAAGGGAAAGTGTTAGTATAAACCCAGATTTGCAAGGTCAGAGGTTCAGGAACTTCAGTTTGAAAGTCTGTGAGAAAATGGCTGGTTCAGGATAGGAAGAGACTTTTCCTACTCTCATCTTTCTGTTTGTTCTCTTTGGGCTCCCATGGGATCAAATGATTTCCGTCCATGGTGGTGATAGCATATTTTCTGTACTCAGTTCACTGATCGAAATTCCAAACTCTCCGGGGAAAAACTCTCAGACACACCCACAAATGTTTTCTCAGAATATGGGAATGGTTGAGCCCAGTCATGTTCAAATCAAAAGTCCATTCCTGTCAATTTTCTGTTTTACCATACTTATTCCCCAATTAAACGAAAAAAAATAAATAAATTCAAGGCTAAGTTGTAGTGCTGTTATGAATACCTAATTAATTCGCTTATTGGAGCAACATCTGCCAAGACAAACTAAATGGCTGACATGTTATTGTTTTTACAAAATAGGTTCATTAAAGATGACCTTCTTAATTAAGAAAGTCAGATGTCTTTGAGCAAGCCTCCTTCCAGCCATAGCAGGACTGAGCAGCATGATTTTTTTTTCAAGAAGCTTGCTTCTCTTCAGAGAGAAACACATGTGTGTCCTTTTTCCTTCTTTATATTTATTGAGCTCTACATTTTTTTCTGTTCCCCTCACAACCTCTCCCCACCCCTTCAAACCTCTCCTAAGGTCCCCATGCTCCTGATTTACTCAGGAGATCTTGTCTTTTTCTACTTCCCATGTAGATTAGATTTATGTATGTCTCTCTTAGGGTTCTCATTGCTCATTGTTGTCTGGGTTCTCTGGGATTGTGATTTGTGGGCTGGTTTTCTTGGCTTTGTGTTAAAAACCACTTATGAGTGAGTGCATGTGATAATTATCTTTCTGTATCTGGGTTACCTCACTGAAAATGATGTTTTCTAGCTCCATCCATTTGCCTGCAGAATTCAAGATGTCATTTTTTTCTGCTGTGTAGTACTCCATTGTGTAAATGTACCACGTTATTTCAAATCTGTTCTTCGGTTGAAGGGCATTTAAATTATTTCCAGTTTCTGGCTATGACAAACATGCTGCTATGAACATAGTTGAGCATGTGTCCTTGTGGCACAATTGAGCATCCTTTGGATAGATACACAAAAGTGGTATTGCTGGTGTTGTTCTTATTGCTGCCTTTTTTGTCTGCGGGGTTAGAGAGTAGAGACATCACGCAAGGAAAGGAGACACAGACACGCGGCGGTCCCACGTGGGTGCACTTTAATAGGGGAGGGATAACGACAGGTAAGGTATAGGTGTGCAGAGACGAGAGGAGAGGGGGGAAGAAGAGAGGAGAGAGAGAGGGGGCTCGTGGCCATCCCCACATTTAAGGGCGTCTGCGAGAGGTGTCCTGCGCCTGTGCGCGCTGATATCCATAGTCCAGGGGAATGTTGGGAGCTGTAGTTCGCAAAAGGAACAACAGCTGGCTCTTGAGGAAGGTTGTTTCCTAATTTTCTGAGAAATTGCTACACTGATATCCAAAGGAGCTGTACCACAGCATACGTTTATACTCAAATAAGCAAGTCTTTCCTGTAAAGGCAAGAGTAGTTACTGGCCACAAGAAGCACAGAGTAGCATCAGTGGCCAGACACCTAAAATTAGTAAACTTGGGAGGATGGTTAAATATTTTACCTCAGCAGGATACAATCTTGGTCTGTAATTATTTTCATTGATATCATCTGTATACCTGGCTTACTTGTTTTGGTATGAGCAAACTATGATTTACTAAGAAAGGCACTGCTTACCCCATTCTGTCTGACTTGATATCTCATCATCTCCTTGTACTTCTTTATACTTGTTTTATCACTCTGATTTTTACAGATTTTATGTGAACTAATATATCTTTCTCATAGAAGTTTCTGTTAGATAACACACAGTTTATTTTTTAGCAGTTCTTTTGACATTATTAGCAAGTTTTGCCTTCTCCTAAAGGAAATTTCAGGTTTGCTTTAAAATGTAACTCTCTATTGAAGCAAAAATAGGCTTTCAGAAGATTTTTACCTGATTTTAATGTAATTATTATACTTTTAAAAGTTTCTTTTTAGTTATGGAATCAACAGTTATACTCTTAAAGCACATTTTGGTTACCATATTAGCAACTTCTACTAATAGACCTTTCCCACAACTTCTAGGCAATTTAGTTATATCTATATGAGCATTCATGCTTGTAATCATAGATAATGTTCATATGCATATTTTAAATGAATAAAATGTATTGAAAATTGTATGTTCAACATAATTATTTAAATTACTTTTCTCTAATAGAATGTATATTTTGAGGGTAAGAGAAGTCATTCCAATGAAGAGTAAATAGCTTTGATTCTTCTTATGCTTTCTATTATTTATCACTGTCTCAATACTACTCATTGTACTCACAAATTGGTGAAGTTCTTTGTCCTTACCAAAAAAAAAAAAAAAGGAGTCTTTTTGAGTAGACTACCAGTAAATATACCAGCTGGCCTCACAACTAACTAAAATGCAGAGAACAAGTGTCTGTGGACTTCTCTTCCATAAATGAGACAGCTATATTACATACTCTTTTGCCAAAGGCTCAAGGAACATCTAAGAAGGAGGAAAGGAAAGATTCTAAGAAACAAATTTCAGGGAGTGCATGGGCCATGGCATTCTTGAACAGCAGTGGAAATTGTATGCCCATGACCTGCAACAAGATCAAGCCAGTGACCATTCTTGCATGAATGGGAGGGAGAGGGGCACCTTAGCTGCCATCTCTAGTTTAAGAATTATTGAGAGTTGATGACATGGATAAAGAGATGTCATTTTCTTTAAGGGAATGGTTCCTTGTAGACTGACCACATTCCAGCAGGAGATTCTACATCTCTTTGTATATGAGCAGCTTTAATTGGACTCTGTGCGTTCTAAAAACATTATTTTAAAAAAATAAAATTTAAAGGAGGAATGTACAAATGTAGAAGCTCCTGAAAGATTTGAAAGGAGGAGTGTGGGATTGATAGGATCAAAATCCATTTTATGTATGTATGAAATGAAATGAATAAAAAAGATACTTTTAAAAGAAAGGAAGATGACTATTAATTGATTTTTTTGAAAGAGCTGAGTCATCTACATCTTTATTCTCAGACAGCAGGAAGAGAGAGGCCCACTAGGTCTAGCTTGAGCATCGAAGACCTCAAAGCCTGACCCCACAGTGACACACTTCCTCTAACAAGGCCACACCTCCTCCAACAAGCTATACCTTCTCTAATGCTACTTCCTATGGGGGCCATTTTCTTTTTTTTTTTTTCTTCATTTTTTTACTGATTATTATTAAACTCTACATTTTTTCTCTGCTCCCCTCCCTGCCTTTTTCCTCCCCACTTCAACCCTCCTTTAAGGTCCCCGTGCTCCAAATTAACTCAGGAGATCTTGTCTTTTTCTACTTTCTGCTTCCCATGTAGATTAGATCTATGTAAGTCTCTCTTAGTGTCCTCATTGTTGTCTAAGTTGTTTGGGATTGTGGTTTGTAGGCTGGTTTTCTTTGCTTTATGTTTAAAAACCACCTATGAGTGAGTACATGTGATAATTATCTTTCTGTGTCTGGGTTACCTCACTCAAAATGATGTTGTCTAGTTCCATCCATTTTCCTACAAAATTTAAGATGTTGTTATTTTTTCTCCTCTATAGTACTCTATTGTGTAAATGTACCACATTTTCTTTATCCATTCTTTGGTCAAGGGACATTTAGATTGTTTCCTGGTTCTGGCTATGACAAACAACGCTTCTATGAACATAGTTGAACACATATCCTTGTGGCACAATTGAACATCCTTTGGATATATACACAAAAGTGATATTACTGGGTCTTGAGGAAGGTTGTTTCCTAATTTTCTGAGAAATCACCACACTGACAACTAGAAGGGTTGTACCAGCTTGCGTTCCTACCAGCAATGCAGAAGTGTTCTCTTTTCCCCACAACATCTCCACCATAAGTTGTCATCAGTGTTTTTGATCTTGGCCATTCTTACAGGTATAAAATGGAATCTCAGAGTTGTCTTGATTTGCATTTCTCTGATGACTAAGGATGTTGAACATTTTCTTAATCCTTAAGTGTCTTTCAGACATTTTAGATTCATCTGTTGAGAGTTCTCTGTTTAGGTCTGTACTCCATTTTCTTTTTATTGGATTATGTGTTCTTTCAGTAACCAATTTCCTGAGTTCTTTGAACATCTTAAAGATCAGACCTCTGTCTGATGTGGGGTTAGTTAAAATCTTTTTCCATTCTGTAAGCTGTCATTTTGTCTTATTGACCATGTCCTTTGCTTTACAGAAGCTTTTCAGTTTTAGGAGGTCCCATTTATTAATTGTTTCTCTCAGTGTTTGTGCTGCTGGAGTTATATTTAGGAAATGGTCTCCTGTGCCAATAAGAAATAAGTCTATAGATTCATTCCTGGTGAAAGTCTGAGGAGGCTGAGGGACGGGTCTAGATGGGAGATAGTGGTAGTCTGACCTATGACAGCAGTAGAAATATCTGAGAAAGCTGAAAGGGTTCAGTACCTACACTGGACATTGCCTATGAGCCTGTAGAGGTCATTTGTGGGCACAGAGGAAAGGTAGTAGATATCTAGGTTTCCTGTCTACTGCTTAGAAACTGTTGACATCTGAGGAGGCTAACATGGAGAGGCTGAATGCATCAGGTTGAAGTATCTGGTAGATTTCAAATTGGTGATAATGAGTAGTCACCAGGACATTGGTGCTCAGAGGCAACCTCCAAGGGCCCTCCATAATTTACCCTAAATGGAAGTGGAAAGAAGGAAAAGGAGTCTGTTCCTGGTCAGCGTGGCCCTGATCTGACCTGAAGCAGATTTAAGTTCAGGAAATGTGGCTAATGTGATGTTTATGTTTACCCATAGCTCAGAGGCATATGGAGGAAGAGGGATTAAAGGAAACTTTAAGGGAATACATGAATATAGAAAAATCTTGTTTTCTAAAGCCTATCAGAGTGATTAATCAAATCATAGAAAATCTTTATCTTTTGCATCCTCCAGAGAAATTCCATCACTAAAAGGAACTCTTATTTAAACCTTACTTTCAAGAAAAGAAAAGAAAAAACAAGAAAGTAATGGAAGTGTTTTAAAGTTAGAGAAAGAAGTCCTGCTGACACAAAAGGGGTTATTTTCATTAAAACTTTGCCTTTGTGTTCAGTAAGTCCTTCATTTTATGGAGTAATTAAAATTTATTTAAAATAAATTTCACATGTGGCTTTAAGTAATCTTTTTGATAAAATTTAAAATGCAAAAATTATATAAAATTATCAATATAAATATAAAAATAAACTCACTAGTAGTAAGTCTTGGAGTCAAACAAAGAGAATAAAGCTTGTGCAAGAGCCTTTACCAGATAAAGTCATTTTCCCAAAATTTTACTCTGAAAATAGGCGAAATCATATTAGCAACACTGAGAATCTGATATTTACCTATTCCTGCTCATAGGTATGTAAAAACCTAGAAGCCATAGCTTCTTGCACAGATTTATTTCGCATGACATCGAAAGCTGTGTCAGTTATGACAAATTACAGAGTTCACAATTGATGATATATTTAAAGTCAATTCATTTGTCTCTTTGGTGATGTAAATGCACTGATGTTCACTCAGCCTGCCATGACAAGACATTAGAGGTACTTTGGAGTCATTTCATTTTGCAGTAATATATCAGGGCAACTACGATTAATGCCTAAAACTCTATGTGCTACATTCACTCATGATATCTTTCAGGGGTTAATACTCATACACATGGACATATTTATTAGGCAAGAAATAACACACCCACAGGAGCTGTGATGGCTCTTAAGAGATTAATATCTGTGAACCTATTCTTTTCTATTTACTTCTTTAGTAGTCTTTTTATATCACTCACTCCCATTAAAGCTACTGTGGCATATTCTACTGGTAACGCTCGCCTTTTACCTTGAAGCTGCAGAATTAAGGACATATATTTATATTTTGTCCTATAAACAAACCCTATTCCTAGACTTGCCAGTACTTGCACTTTGAGGCGGTGTCACTATTCCTGTTAAGCCACTCTTGATAGTAGTCTAGACAATATTCTACTAATACACAGAAATATGTCACATCTTGCAAAAGATTTGACTATCTTGAAATAGTGATAGTCATGTTTAAAATGTTATTCCCCAGATCCAGTGCCTTGCAACATAGCTTACAAAGGCTTTCTCTTCAAGAAATATTCACACTTGCAATTCATGTTTAGTCTGTTTTTCCTATCTTATCCTTAACAGCTGGGTTGTATCTGCTTCCAGGGAAATGTGTTATGTATGTTTAATACCAATAGCTAAAAGGAACGCTGAAAACTGAAAATAGCCTTGCACTGAAGTTTAAAACAATCTGCCAGAGAATTTTAAAATTGTTCACAAAATTGATGATCGGGGCATTAATTATTAACAAAGATTAAAATGACTTAAGGTCTTGCCTACGGAAATACAGATAATCAGTTTTGTTTAAATTACAACTTAATCCCTCGCCTTACTTTCTTTTATCAAAATGCCTCTGGGGTACGGCCAGGTGGTTTTAAGCAGGCGGAATGTTTAGGGTGTCTGACGTCAGATTATCAAGGCAGCAACCTTGTTCTCTTCGTGGCCTTGCCAGCGTCACTATTTCAGTATTATAGTATCACAAGCTCTAAACTCCACAGGTCAACATAGGAGGGATGTCAGGAAATTTAGCCCCTAAAGCAATACAATTTTTGCTCAAATTTGAAAACTATTGGCCAGTGGAAGCATTACTCACAAGATCTTCTCAAGCCAGATGTACTGAAGTTCATCTTCTACCTATGAGGCAATGTCTCAGGACCCTGAGTCATGGCAAAGGGTTGGGCAATTACAGACCTGCAGATGTTACCAAGAAAGGTTTCTTTCATCCAGTCTGAGGTTTGTTTTCTTTTCAGTTTTGTTTTTTCCAGTTTTCACTCACAATTGGGTGTTTTTAAACAAGCATTTTCCAGTTTTAAAGCAAACCTACGGCTTTTAGTAGAGTTATTTTCACTCATTTAGAAC